>NC_054865.1:0-187500 GCF_018320785.1 Cheilinus undulatus
GGTTTTTAGAAACTGGGGCTCACAATATTTATCTTGGTGCCTCTCACACTGTTTTAACAGATGATCAGCTCGATGCAGGACAGGCAAAGGAATTTATGAAGGCTGCCAGGAAAAAAATTCCTAAACTGTTAAGTAAGTAGCCTTACTTATTCTGTGTGTGTCAAACACCAAATTTGGGGGTCCTAGACACTTGTGAACATGCTCAATTCCATATTCCAATTTCAGTGTCAAAAGTTGGAACTTTTTGTAGCAACATGCTAGACACTTGGGACAAAGCCCATTTGACTCAGAATGACTCAAACAGTATACACAGCAAATTTGGGGGCCCTAGGCACTTGGGGAAATGGTCAGTTCCAACTTCTAAATTCTCAGTAAAAGTTGGAACTTTTTGTAGCAACATGCCAGACACTTGGGACCAAGCCCATCACATTGTATTCCTCCTTGAGTAGCGTTCATTCTTACGGGTAGGGTTTGCTGTGTTTTCAAAAATATGTCTACTATGTTTTCTAGGATCTTTGTCCCGCAAACCCTCTGCCACTGATCATGCCCTGCTAACTGGCTACATCCTGTGCTACCTGGCGATACTAACAGGGCACAGGTCAGTGGTGTTCATCAACATGACAAAGGAAAACGTCTCCAACTCCGAGAGCTGGGACCATGGAACAAAGTTTCAAGTTCTGGTTAGTATTTTTTTTTTCTTTTTTTTTCATTACATAGCCTTACCCTATGCTCATATTCTGATTTTTTTAAAACCCCAAATATTACCCCCGGGTTACTCCTTTTCTATTCAGAATATTTGATATCAGGATCAGCTTTATTGGCCAGGTATGTTTACACATACAATACAATACAATAAATACAGATAATACAGAATGGTGTTTGGATATCAACAGTAAAACGAGGGGTTAAAATTCATGCACAGTTTGTTGGTGCTTGTGGCCATTAAGAGTTCAGCAGAGTAACATCCCAGGGGAAAAAGCTGGATCTGTGTCTGTTGGTTTTGGCATACAGCGCTCTGTAACGCCGGCCTGAGGGGAGGAGCCTAAACAGTTCATATGCTGGGTGTGAGGGGTCTGCAGAGATGTTTCTTTCCCGTTTCCTGGCCCCAGACCTGAATACATCCTGGATGGAGGGCAGGTCTGCCCTCATGATTTTCTCTGCAGTCCGTTGCAGTCTGTCTCTGTCCAGTTTAGAGGCAGACCCAAACCAGACAGTGATGGAGGTGCAGAGAACAGACTGAATGATGGCAGTGTAGAAGGTCACCAGCAGCTCCTGGGGGAGGTTGAACTTCCTGAGCTGTCGCAGGAAGAACAACTTCTGCTGGGCCTTTCTCTTGATGGAGTCTATGTGAGGGGGTCTTTAGGAAGAACAGCCTTAGCTGGACCTTTCTCCTGATGGAGTCTATGTGAGGGGGTCTTCAGGAAGAACAGCCTCAGTTGGGACTTTCTCCTGATGGAGTCTATGTTGGAGGTCCACTTCAGGTCCTGGGAGATGGTGGTTCCTAGGGACCTGAAGTTGTCCACAGTGGACAGAGTGGTGTCGAGGATGGTGAGGGGGTTGATGTGGGGTGGTCTCCGAAAGTCCACAGTCATCTCCACAGTCTTCAGCAGGTTCAGCTCCAGGTGGTTCTGACTGCACCAGAGAACCAGCTGATCCACCTCCTCTCTGTAAGCTGACTCATCACCGTCTCAGATGAGATGGATGACTGTGGTGTCATCAGCAAAGTTCAAGAGTTTCAGAGACGGGTCCCCTGAGATGCAGTCATTGGTATAGATGGAGAAGAGCAATGGAGAGAGGACACACCCCTGGGGGGTGCCAGAGCTGGAGGTCCGAGTGCTGGATGTGACGCGGCCCAGCTTCTGCCGCCTGTCTGTCAGAAAGCTGGTGATCCACTGACAGGTGGAGGCTGGGACAGCTTGTTGTGGAGTAGTTCTGGAGTGATGGTGTAGAAAGTTGAAAGGTCAAGGACATGCAGTTACAAAACTTGGGTCTATGTCATGTCAACTATCCTTTATTAACCAAATAAGTAAAATGTGTCAGAACCATTTTAAAATATTTCCTACAAAATAAATCATAACAAAACAATATCATAGAAAGAAATATTACTTTTCTTTAAGTCACAAGGCTTCAAGATATTCTGCACAATTGATACCTGACTTATCTGAGGAAAACTGATTATTTGTTTTTGTTTTTTTTTTTTTTTGTTTTGTTTTTTGTTTGGGTTTTTTTTTTACCAAGGTGGATGAACACAAAACAGTGAAAACTTTTGGCCAAGCGGCACTGAGCCTCGATGAGGAGGAGTTTCAGTGGCTCCAGGACCTGGCTAAAAGGAAATGCTGCGGAGAATATCAGTTCAACCCTCTTGTGTTCCATGGAGAACAGGGGAAACCCCTGTGAAATGCATGTTCATTCCTCCAATCAGCTTGGAGTGATGCTGGCATGGCAGGGAACATCACCGTCACTAAGATCAGGAGCAGCGTATCAACTCAGGTAAGAAACAAAGTTAAGTTGGAATCTGCTTGTAGGACAGGATTTCCAGCTTGTAACCTGCTCATTAATTAGAATTCTTAAAATTAGAATAAATAATGTGGATTCTAACATGTCCAATATCAGGCTATAGACTTGGGACAGAGGACTTTTAAATAAGAATGACTCAAACAGTATACACAGCAAATTTGGGGGCCATAGGCACATGGGAACATGTTCAATTCAATATTCCAATTTCAGTGTCAAAAGTTGGAACTTTTTGTAGCAACATGCTAGACACTTGGGACCAAGCCCATTTGACTCAGAATGACTCAAACATTATACACAGCAAATTTGGGGGCCCTAGGCACTTGGGGAAATGGTCAGCTCCATATTCCAATTTCAGAGTCCAAATTTGGAACTTTTTGTGGCAACGTGCTAAGGGTTTGGGACCACGAACATTTAACATGACTCTAATTCTATACACACCATGTTCTGGGTTGAGAAAATGGTTAATTTCAACTCCTGTAGAAGAAATTAATTATTTTTTTTGTTCAACTTTCAGGCCAACCGATACCTTTCAGAGAAAGAAAGGAGGCAGCTGGCCAAATCTATGTGCCACGATCCGAACACGGCAGATAGGTTTTATGTCGCTCTTCCTGACAAGGAGACAGGTCACCAGACCAGGAAGCTGAGACTTAAGGCCTTGGAGAAGGCTTCTTCACACCCCCCTCAGTATGATACTGAGACACCGTCCACCAGCTCTGATGAAGAGGAACCCCCGTATGATGATGAGGTTTCAAGCCCCTCCTTGGTGTCCTCTTCAGAGGAGTTGGATGACAAAAATTCAGACTGGGTCAGCCACAGAAGGAAACTGTCCTTCTCACCGAAGAAGGAATGTGAACCATGCGTAGTGACGCTTGACAGATTAAGACCCAAAATTGCAGAGTATTATCTGTACAAGCAAAGATCTGGTACAAAGCAAGCTTTATCCGTCCAGCCTGAAGCACCCAGGGCCGAAGAGGGGCAGGAGACCCCTGCAGAGCAGGCTCAAGAAAACATGCCTGAACCCACGCTTGCCACTGTGCTCACACCTGACCTCATTCTCGACACTCCAGACATGAGGCAGGACATAACAGAATTTGTTCCCGACACCCTGCTAGAGGAGATGGCTGACATCCCAGTGGAGGACAAACTGAGCTTAGTCCTGACCCCATAACTGTGTTTGAAGTCAGAATTCTGAGATCAAAGTTTGAATCCTGACTTTTTTCTCAGAATTTTGAAAAATAATTTAGGAAGAGGTTTTTGTTTTTGCTTCCAGAAAAAAGTCAGAAAATCTGATTTTTTTTTTTCACAAAAAAAAGAAAAAAAAAGAAAAAAAAAGAAATTGGTACCAAAAGTCATGGAAAAATTTTGAAGGATACTTTCCTCCTGATTTTTTTTTTTTTTTTTTGGATCAAAATCCTCAAATTACATCTTGTTTTTTTAGGGTTTTTTTTTATTATTATTATATTGGAAATTTGGGCAGGGAATTTCTTTCTTTTTCCTGATTTGTATTAAATGCAAAAGGCTTATTTAGTTTGATCATGTGTCCTGCGTTTATTTTTACAGAGCAGATGCCAAAACCCTGGCTGAGGAGAGCCAGAGGTGTGTTCAGGGACCACCAATTGACACAGAAAAGTCTGTGTGTGTGAAAATGTGTTTAAGTTGTTAATCAGGTTTTATGTGTTGATTAAGATTTGTTAGCATTTTGTTTGAAAATGATTTCCCCATGTGTTTTTTAGGTGATACATTTGTTTAATTATGGACCAATTTTACTTTAAATTTTATTTGAGTTATGTTTTTTCTATTTTATGTTGAGGTAAATCTCATTTTTGTTCAATACTCACAACTGTGAAATAAGGATTTAAAAAGTGAAAACAAAGGGCCTAAGTTTTTTTGTGCTTTTTCACACAATTCTGATATTTTCTTGGCATGATGACCTTTTCATGATTCTTAAAATCATAATTCTGATTTGACAGTTTTGATATTAAAACACTTTATACATTCAAAAGAACATGTAATCATTTGTTTTAAAGTAATTTCCTCATTCAATGATCACCTTAACGGCTTAGTCCCGTTCGGAATGACTCGGGGCTGGAGCCAATCCCAGCTGTCATCAGGTTAAGGGCAGGGTACAGCCTGGACTAGCAAGTAATAAGTTGAAGGGCTGACAAATACATACACACAACCATTCACACTCACACACAAACCAGTTGTCAATTTTGAGATAAGTAATTTATTTGGAACTTTTGGAATTGAATTTGAAAATATCTTTTCCACTCACACTGACAATGTGATTCTCACATATGCGATAGAGCTCCTCGAGAGCTTCGCGGAGCAGTTGGTTTCATCTCTCTCGGCCCTTGCTCCTGAGTTACGACCCAAAATCCCTAGAGGTGAAGGCCCAAACGGGGCCTTTCCAGCAACAGTCCCTTTTTGGCTCCTATTTCTTTTGTGCAGCACCTACAGACATGCAACCACCTCTAGGTCAAAGCCTATAACCCCAACAATCATGGGTAATTTTGGGGAGAATTTTGAAGCACAGCAAGTGCCTAAAAATGGAGGTCAAAATGTCAATCCCTATGAATAGACAGGAATTTGGAATCCTATGTGCTAAATAGGAATGTGGAATTTTGGAATTGACCTCATAACTCCTCAACCAATCAAGCTAGAAATTTCAGAAGGGTGCCGTTGTGCTCGGCACAACAAGGGCTACCACCTTCTTAGGATGCAAATTCGACCATCAGGAAGAGGGCTTAAAGGTCAAAGAGCGCCACCTGGTGGAGCTGACCATGTATGCTGGGCGTATGTCATAGCCCTTCAGCACAGCTTTCAAGGTGGGGGTTCGTGTCCCTGGGTGCTTGCGCTACCAGTTACGGGCCCTCAAAATCATGACATTTTCACATTGTGGCGCCCCTGGCTCCTCACAGAAACACTGCAGGGCCTGGGTTCGCACGGCTGCGATCTGCTGATCCAGACCTTTCCGCTGACGCCCTGGTGGAAGCTCTGGGGCCTCAAATAGCAAAATATCGAGTTGGGCAGTTTCAACAGCTCAGGCCCTTAGAGTGTATGAGTCCACATGTCCTTTGGGCCTTGAAACCTTCCCTGCTGGCACATCTGAAAACACAGGCTAGAGAGCTGATTCTCACATATGCGATAGAGCTCCTCGAGAGCTTCATGGAGCAGTTGGTTTCATCTCTCTCGGCCCTCATGCTCCTGAGTTACGACCCAAAATCCCTAGAGGTGAAGGCCCAAACGGGCCTTTCCAGCAACAGTCCCTTTTTGGCTCCTATTTCTTTTGTGCAGCACCTACAGACATGCAACCACCTCTAGGTCAAAGCCTATAACCCCAACAATCATGGGTAATTTTGGGGAGAATTTTGAAGCACAGCAAGTGCCTAAAAATGGAGGTCAAAATGTCAATCCCTATGAATAGACAGGAATTTGGAATCCTATGTGCTAAATAGGAATGTGGAATTTTGGAATTGACCTCATAACTCCTCAACCAATCAAGCTAGAAATTTCAGAAGGGTGCCGTTGTGCTCGGCACAACAAGGGCTACCACCTTCTTAGGATGCGTGCAAATTCGACCATCAGGAAGAGGGCTTAAAGGTCAAAGAGCGCCACCTGGTGGAGCTGACCATGTATGCTGGGCGTATGTCATAGCCCTTCAGCACAGCTTTCGAAGGTGGGGGTTCGTGTCCCTGGGTGCTTGCGTTTACCAGTTACGGGCCCTCAAAATCATGACATTTTCACATTGTGGCGCCCCCTGGCTCCTCACAGAAACACTGCAGGGCCTGGGTTCGGGCACGGCTGCGATCTGCTGATCCAGACCTTTCCGCTGACGCCTGGTGGAAGCTCTGGGGCCTCAAATAGCAAAATATCGAGTTGGGCAGTTTCAACAGCTCAGGCCTTTAGAGTGTATGAGTCCACATGTCCTTTGGGCCTTGAAACCTTCCCTGCTGGCACATCTGAAAACACAGGCTAGAGAGCTGATTCTCACATATGCGATAGAGCTCCTCGAGAGCTTCAAGGAGCAGTTGGTTTCATCTCTCTCGGCCCTTGCGTTCCTGAGTTACGACCCAAAATCCCTAGAGGTGAAGGCCCAAACGGGGCCTTTCCAGCAACAGTCCCTTTTTGGCTCCTATTTCTTTTGTGCAGCACCTACAGACATGCAACCACCTCTAGGTCAAAGCCTATAACCCCAACAATCATGGGTAATTTTGGGGAGAATTTTGAAGCACAGCAAGTGCCTAAAAATGGAGGTCAAAATGTCAATCCCTATGAATAGACAGGAATTTGGAATCCTATGTGCTAAATAGGAATGTGGAATTTTGGAATTGACCTCATAACTCCTCAACCAATCAAGCTAGAAATTTCAGAAGGGTGCCGTTGTGCTCGGCACAACAAGGGCTACCACCTTCTTAGGATGCGTGCAAATTCGACCATCAGGAAGAGGGCTTAAAGGTCAAAGAGCGCCACCTGGTGGAGCTGACCATGTATGCTGGGCGTATGTCATAGCCCTTCAGCACAGCTTTCCGAAGGTGGGGGGTTCGTGTCCCTGGGTGCTTGCGATTACCAGTTACGGGCCCTCAAAATCATGACATTTTCACATTGTGGCGCCCCCTGGCTCCTCACAGAAACACTGCAGGGCCTGGGTTCGGGCACGGCTGCGATCTGCTGATCCAGACCTTTCCGCTGACGCCCTGGTGGAAGCTCTGGGGCCTCAAATAGCAAAATATCGAAGTTGGGCAGTTTCAACAGCTCAGGCCCTTAGAGTGTATGAGTCCACATGTCCTTTGGGCCTTGAAACCTTCCTGCTGGCACATCTGAAAACACAGGCTAGAGAGCTGATTCTCACATATGCGATAGAGCTCCTCGAGAGCTTCATGGAGCAGTTGGTTTCATCTCTCTCGGCCCTTGCTCCTGAGTTACGACCCAAAATCCCTAGAGGTGAAGGCCCAAACGGGCCTTTCCAGCAACAGTCCCTTTTGGCTCCTATTTCTTTTGTGCAGCACCTACAGACATGCAACCACCTCTAGGTCAAAGCCTATAACCCCAACAATCATGGGTAATTTTGGGGAGAATTTTGAAGCACAGCAAGTGCCTAAAAATGGAGGTCAAAATGTCAATCCCTATGAATAGACAGGAATTTGGAATCCTATGTGCTAAATAGGAATGTGGAATTTTGGAATTGACCTCATAACTCCTCAACCAATCAAGCTAGAAATTTCAGAAGGGTGCCGTTGTGCTCGGCACAACAAGGGCTACCACCTTCTTAGGATGCAAATTCGACCATCAGGAAGAGGGCTTAAAGGTCAAAGAGCGCCACCTGGTGGAGCTGACCATGTATGCTGGGCGTATGTCATAGCCCTTCAGCACAGCTCGAAGGTGGGGGTTCGTGTCCCTGGGTGCTTGCGTTACCAGTTACGGGCCCTCAAAATCATGACATTTTCACATTGTGGCGCCCCTGGCTCCTCACAGAAACACTGCAGGGCCTGGGTTCGGGCACGGCTGCGATCTGCTGATCCAGACCTTCCGCTGACGCCCTGGTGGAAGCTCTGGGGCCTCAAATAGCAAAATATCGAGTTGGGCAGTTTCAACAGCTCAGGCCCTTAGAGTGTATGAGTCCACATGTCCTTTGGGCCTTGAAACCTTCCTGCTGGCACATCTGAAAAACACAGGCTAGAGAGCTGATTCTCACATATGCGATAGAGCTCCTCGAGAGCTTGGAGCAGTTGGTTTCATCTCTCTCGGCCCTCATGCTCCTGAGTTACGACCCAAAATCCCTAGAGGTGAAGGCCCAAACGGGCCTTTCCAGCAACAGTCCCTTTTGGCTCCTATTTCTTTGTGCAGCACCTACAGACATGCAACCACCTCTAGGTCAAAGCCTATAACCCCAACAATCATGGGTAATTTTGGGGAGAATTTTGAAGCACAGCAAGTGCCTAAAAATGGAGGTCAAAATGTCAATCCCTATGAATAGACAGGAATTTGGAATCCTATGTGCTAAATAGGAATGTGGAATTTTGGAATTGACCTCATAACTCCTCAACCAATCAAGCTAGAAATTTCAGAAGGGTGCCGTTGTGCTCGGCACAACAAGGGCTACCACCTTCTTAGGATGCGTGCAAATTCGACCATCAGGAAGAGGGCTTAAAGGTCAAAGAGCGCCACCTGGTGGAGCTGACCATGTATGCTGGGCGTATGTCATAGCCCTTCAGCACAGCTTTCGAAGGTGGGGGTTCGTGTCCCTGGGTGCTTGCGTTTACCAGTTACGGGCCCTCAAAATCATGACATTTTCACATTGTGGCGCCCTGGCTCCTCACAGAAACACTGCAGGGCCTGGGTTCGGGCACGGCTGCGATCTGCTGATCCAGACCTTTCCGCTGACGCCCTGGTGGAAGCTCTGGGGCCTCAAATAGCAAAATATCGAGTTGGGCAGTTTCAACAGCTCAGGCCCTTAGAGTGTATGAGTCCACATGTCCTTTGGGCCTTGAAACCTTCCCTGCTGGCACATCTGAAAAACACAGGCTAGAGAGCTGATTCTCACATATGCGATAGAGCTCCTCGAGAGCTTCGAGGAGCAGTTGGTTTCATCTCTCTCGGCCCTTGCGTTCCTGAGTTACGACCCAAAATCCCTAGAGGTGAAGGCCCAAACGGGGCCTTTCCAGCAACAGTCCCTTTTTGGCTCCTATTTCTTTTGTGCAGCACCTACAGACATGCAACCACCTCTAGGTCAAAGCCTATAACCCCAACAATCATGGGTAATTTTGGGGAGAATTTTGAAGCACAGCAAGTGCCTAAAAATGGAGGTCAAAATGTCAATCCCTATGAATAGACAGGAATTTGGAATCCTATGTGCTAAATAGGAATGTGGAATTTTGGAATTGACCTCATAACTCCTCAACCAATCAAGCTAGAAATTTCAGAAGGGTGCCGTTGTGCTCGGCACAACAAGGGCTACCACCTTCTTAGGATGCGTGCAAATTCGACCATCAGGAAGAGGGCTTAAAGGTCAAAGAGCGCCACCTGGTGGAGCTGACCATGTATGCTGGGCGTATGTCATAGCCCTTCAGCACAGCTTTCCGAAGGTGGGGGGTTCGTGTCCCTGGGTGCTTGCGGTTACCAGTTACGGGCCCTCAAAATCATGACATTTTCACATTGTGGCGCCCCCTGGCTCCTCACAGAAACACTGCAGGGCCTGGGTTCGGGCACGGCTGCGATCTGCTGATCCAGACCTTTCCGCTGACGCCCTGGTGGAAGCTCTGGGGCCTCAAATAGCAAAATATCGAGTTGGGCAGTTTCAACAGCTCAGGCCCTTAGAGTGTATGAGTCCACATGTCCTTTGGGCCTTGAAACCTTCCCTGCTGGCACATCTGAAAAACACAGGCTAGAGAGCTGATTCTCACATATGCGATAGAGCTCCTCGAGAGCTTCGCGGAGCAGTTGGTTTCATCTCTCTCGGCCCTCATGCTCCTGAGTTACGACCCAAAATCCCTAGAGGTGAAGGCCCAAACGGGGCCTTTCCAGCAACAGTCCCTTTTTGGCTCCTATTTCTTTTGTGCAGCACCTACAGACATGCAACCACCTCTAGGTCAAAGCCTATAACCCCAACAATCATGGGTAATTTTGGGGAGAATTTTGAAGCACAGCAAGTGCCTAAAAATGGAGGTCAAAATGTCAATCCCTATGAATAGACAGGAATTTGGAATCCTATGTGCTAAATAGGAATGTGGAATTTTGGAATTGACCTCATAACTCCTCAACCAATCAAGCTAGAAATTTCAGAAGGGTGCCGTTGTGCTCGGCACAACAAGGGCTACCACCTTCTTAGGATGCGTGCAAATTCGACCATCAGGAAGAGGGCTTAAAGGTCAAAGAGCGCCACCTGGTGGAGCTGACCATGTATGCTGGGCGTATGTCATAGCCCTTCAGCACAGCTTTCGAAGGTGGGGGTTCGTGTCCCTGGGTGTGCTTATGCTACCAGTTACGGGCCCTCAAAATCATGACATTTTCACATTGTGGCGCCCCTGGCTCCTCACAGAAACACTGCAGGGCCTGGGTTCGCACGGCTGCGATCTGCTGATCCAGACCTTTCGCTGACGCCCTGGTGGAAGCTCTGGGGCCTCAAATAGCAAAATATCGAGTTGGGCAGTTTCAACAGCTCAGGCCCTTAGAGTGTATGAGTCCACATGTCCTTTGGGCCTTGAAACCTTCCCTGCTGGCACATCTGAAAACACAGGCTAGAGAGCTGATTCTCACATATGCGATAGAGCTCCTCGAGAGCTTCATGGAGCAGTTGGTTTCATCTCTCTCGGCCCTTGCTCCTGAGTTACGACCCAAAATCCCTAGAGGTGAAGGCCCAAACGGGCCTTTCCAGCAACAGTCCCTTTTGGCTCCTATTTCTTTTGTGCAGCACCTACAGACATGCAACCACCTCTAGGTCAAAGCCTATAACCCCAACAATCATGGGTAATTTTGGGAGAATTTTGAAGCACAGCAAGTGCCTAAAAATGGAGGTCAAAATGTCAATCCCTATGAATAGACAGGAATTTGGAATCCTATGTGCTAAATAGGAATGTGGAATTTTGGAATTGACCTCATAACTCCTCAACCAATCAAGCTAGAAATTTCAGAAGGGTGCCGTTGTGCTCGGCACAACAAGGGCTACCACCTTCTTAGGATGCGTGCAAATTCGACCATCAGGAAGAGGGCTTAAAGGTCAAAGAGCGCCACCTGGTGGAGCTGACCATGTATGCTGGGCGTATGTCATAGCCCTTCAGCACAGCTTTCGAAGGTGGGGGTTCGTGTCCCTGGGTGCTTGCGCTTACCAGTTACGGGCCCTCAAAATCATGACATTTTCACATTGTGGCGCCCTGGCTCCTCACAGAAACACTGCAGGGCCTGGGTTCGCACGGCTGCGATCTGCTGATCCAGACCTTCCGCTGACGCCCTGGTGGAAGCTCTGGGGCCTCAAATAGCAAAATATCGAGTTGGGCAGTTTCAACAGCTCAGGCCCTTAGAGTGTATGAGTCCACATGTCCTTTGGGCCTTGAAACCTTCCCTGCTGGCACATCTGAAAACACAGGCTAGAGAGCTGATTCTCACATATGCGATAGAGCTCCTCGAGAGCTTCAGGAGCAGTTGGTTTCATCTCTCTCGGCCCTTGCGTTCCTGAGTTACGACCCAAAATCCCTAGAGGTGAAGGCCCAAACGGGGCCTTTCCAGCAACAGTCCCTTTTTGGCTCCTATTTCTTTTGTGCAGCACCTACAGACATGCAACCACCTCTAGGTCAAAGCCTATAACCCCAACAATCATGGGTAATTTTGGGGAGAATTTTGAAGCACAGCAAGTGCCTAAAAATGGAGGTCAAAATGTCAATCCCTATGAATAGACAGGAATTTGGAATCCTATGTGCTAAATAGGAATGTGGAATTTTGGAATTGACCTCATAACTCCTCAACCAATCAAGCTAGAAATTTCAGAAGGGTGCCGTTGTGCTCGGCACAAGGGCTACCACCTTCTTAGGATGCGTGCAAATTCGACCATCAGGAAGAGGGCTTAAAGGTCAAAGAGCGCCACCTGGTGGAGCTGACCATGTATGCTGGGCGTATGTCATAGCCCTTCAGCACAGCTTTCCGAAGGTGGGGGGTTCGTGTCCCTGGGTGCTTGCGTTGCCCAGCGACGGGCCCGCCACATCCTGACATTGTCACATTGTGGCGCCCCCTGGCTCCTCACAGAAACACTGCAGGGCCTGGGTTCGGGCACGGCTGCGATCTGCTGATCCAGACCTTTCCGCTGACGCCCTGGTGGAAGCTCTGGGGCCTCAAATAGCAAAATATCGAGTTGGGCAGTTTCAACAGCTCAGGCCCTTAGAGTGTATGAGTCCACATGTCCTTTGGGCCTTGAAACCTTCCCTGCTGGCACATCTGAAAACACAGGCTAGAGAGCTGATTCTCACATATGCGATAGAGCTCCTCGAGAGCTTCATGGAGCAGTTGGTTTCATCTCTCTCGGCCCTTGCGTTCCTGAGTTACGACCCAAAATCCCTAGAGGTGAAGGCCCAAACGGGCCTTTCCAGCAACAGTCCCTTTTGGCTCCTATTTCTTTTGTGCAGCACCTACAGACATGCAACCACCTCTAGGTCAAAGCCTATAACCCCAACAATCATGGGTAATTTTGGGAGAATTTTGAAGCACAGCAAGTGCCTAAAAATGGAGGTCAAAATGTCAATCCCTATGAATAGACAGGAATTTGGAATCCTATGTGCTAAATAGGAATGTGGAATTTTGGAATTGACCTCATAACTCCTCAACCAATCAAGCTAGAAATTTCAGAAGGGTGCCGTTGTGCTCGGCACAACAAGGGCTACCACCTTCTTAGGATGCGTGCAAATTCGACCATCAGGAAGAGGGCTTAAAGGTCAAAGAGCGCCACCTGGTGGAGCTGACCATGTATGCTGGGCGTATGTCATAGCCCTTCAGCACAGCTTTCCGAAGGTGGGGTTCGTGTCCCTGGGTGCTTGCGTACCAGTTACGGGCCCTCAAAATCATGACATTTTCACATTGTGGCGCCCCTGGCTCCTCACAGAAACACTGCAGGGCCTGGGTTCGGGCACGGCTGCGATCTGCTGCTCCAGACCTGTCCGCTGACGCCCTGGTGGAAGCTCTGGGGCCTCAAATAGCAAAATATCGAGTTGGGCAGTTTCAACAGCTCAGGCCCTTAGAGTGTATGAGTCCACATGTCCTTTGGGCCTTGAAACCTTCCCTGCTGGCACATCTGAAAAACACAGGCTAGAGAGCTGATTCTCACATATGCGATAGAGCTCCTCGAGAGCTTCAGGAGCAGTTGGTTTCATCTCTCTCGGCCCTTGCGGTCCTGAGTTACGACCCAAAATCCCTAGAGGTGAAGGCCCAAACGGGGCCTTTCCAGCAACAGTCCCTTTTTGGCTCCTATTTCTTTTGTGCAGCACCTACAGACATGCAACCACCTCTAGGTCAAAGCCTATAACCCCAACAATCATGGGTAATTTTGGGAGAATTTTGAAGCACAGCAAGTGCCTAAAAATGGAGGTCAAAATGTCAATCCCTATGAATAGACAGGAATTTGGAATCCTATGTGCTAAATAGGAATGTGGAATTTTGGAATTGACCTCATAACTCCTCAACCAATCAAGCTAGAAATTTCAGAAGGGTGCCGTTGTGCTCGGCACAACAAGGGCTACCACCTTCTTAGGATGCGTGCAAATTCGACCATCAGGAAGAGGGCTTAAAGGTCAAAGAGCGCCACCTGGTGGAGCTGACCATGTATGCTGGGCGTATGTCATAGCCCTTCAGCACAGCTTTCCGAAGGTGGGGGGTTCGTGTCCCTGGGTGCTTGCGTTTACCAGTTACGGGCCCTCAAAATCATGACATTTTCACATTGTGGCGCCCCTGGCTCCTCACAGAAACACTGCAGGGCCTGGGTTCGGGCACGGCTGCGATCTGCTGATCCAGACCTTTCCGCTGACGCCCTGGTGGAAGCTCTGGGGCCTCAAATAGCAAAATATCGAGTTGGGCAGTTTCAACAGCTCAGGCCCTTAGAGTGTATGAGTCCACATGTCCTTTGGGCCTTGAAACCTTCCTGCTGGCACATCTGAAAACACAGGCTAGAGAGCTGATTCTCACATATGCGATAGAGCTCCTCGAGAGCTGGAGCAGTTGGTTTCATCTCTCTCGGCCCTCATGCGTCCTGAGTTACGACCCAAAATCCCTAGAGGTGAAGGCCCAAACGGGCCTTTCCAGCAACAGTCCCTTTTGGCTCCTATTTCTTTGTGCAGCACCTACAGACATGCAACCACCTCTAGGTCAAAGCCTATAACCCCAACAATCATGGGTAATTTTGGGGAGAATTTTGAAGCACAGCAAGTGCCTAAAAATGGAGGTCAAAATGTCAATCCCTATGAATAGACAGGAATTTGGAATCCTATGTGCTAAATAGGAATGTGGAATTTTGGAATTGACCTCATAACTCCTCAACCAATCAAGCTAGAAATTTCAGAAGGGTGCCGTTGTGCTCGGCACAACAAGGGCTACCACCTTCTTAGGATGCGTGCAAATTCGACCATCAGGAAGAGGGCTTAAAGGTCAAAGAGCGCCACCTGGTGGAGCTGACCATGTATGCTGGGCGTATGTCATAGCCCTTCAGCACAGCTTTCAAGGTGGGGGTTCGTGTCCCTGGGTGCTTGCGTTTACCAGTTACGGGCCCTCAAAATCATGACATTTTCACATTGTGGCGCCCCTGGCTCCTCACAGAAACACTGCAGGGCCTGGGTTCGGGCACGGCTGCGATCTGCTGATCCAGACCTTTCCGCTGACGCCTGGTGGAAGCTCTGGGGCCTCAAATAGCAAAATATCGAGTTGGGCAGTTTCAACAGCTCAGGCCCTTAGAGTGTATAAGTCCACATGTCCTTTGGGCCTTGAAACCTTCCTGCTGGCACATCTGAAAACACAGGCTAGAGAGCTGATTCTCACATATGCGATAGAGCTCCTCGAGAGCTTCATGGAGCAGTTGGTTTCATCTCTCTCGGCCCTCATGCTCCTGAGTTACGACCCAAAATCCCTAGAGGTGAAGGCCCAAACGGGCCTTTCCAGCAACAGTCCCTTTTGGCTCCTATTTCTTTTGTGCAGCACCTACAGACATGCAACCACCTCTAGGTCAAAGCCTATAACCCCAACAATCATGGGTAATTTTGGGGAGAATTTTGAAGCACAGCAAGTGCCTAAAAATGGAGGTCAAAATGTCAATCCCTATGAATAGACAGGAATTTGGAATCCTATGTGCTAAATAGGAATGTGGAATTTTGGAATTGACCTCATAACTCCTCAACCAATCAAGCTAGAAATTTCAGAAGGGTGCCGTTGTGCTCGGCACAACAAGGGCTACCACCTTCTTAGGATGCAAATTCGACCATCAGGAAGAGGGCTTAAAGGTCAAAGAGCGCCACCTGGTGGAGCTGACCATGTATGCTGGGCGTATGTCATAGCCCTTCAGCACAGCTTTCAAGGTGGGGGTTCGTGTCCCTGGGTGCTTGCGCTACCAGTTACGGGCCCTCAAAATCATGACATTTTCACATTGTGGCGCCCCTGGCTCCTCACAGAAACACTGCAGGGCCTGGGTTCGCACGGCTGCGATCTGCTGATCCAGACCTTCCGCTGACGCCCTGGTGGAAGCTCTGGGGCCTCAAATAGGCAAAATATCGAGTTGGGCAGTTTCAACAGCTCAGGCCTTTAGAGTGTATGAGTCCACATGTCCTTTGGGCCTTGAAACCTTCCCTGCTGGCACATCTGAAAAACACAGGCTAGAGAGCTGATTCTCACATATGCGATAGAGCTCCTCGAGAGCTTCGCGGAGCAGTTGGTTTCATCTCTCTCGGCCCTTGCGTTCCTGAGTTACGACCCAAAATCCCTAGAGGTGAAGGCCCAAACGGGGCCTTTCCAGCAACAGTCCCTTTTTGGCTCCTATTTCTTTTGTGCAGCACCTACAGACATGCAACCACCTCTAGGTCAAAGCCTATAACCCCAACAATCATGGGTAATTTTGGGGAGAATTTTGAAGCACAGCAAGTGCCTAAAAATGGAGGTCAAAATGTCAATCCCTATGAATAGACAGGAATTTGGAATCCTATGTGCTAAATAGGAATGTGGAATTTTGGAATTGACCTCATAACTCCTCAACCAATCAAGCTAGAAATTTCAGAAGGGTGCCGTTGTGCTCGGCACAACAAGGGCTACCACCTTCTTAGGATGCGTGCAAATTCGACCATCAGGAAGAGGGCTTAAAGGTCAAAGAGCGCCACCTGGTGGAGCTGACCATGTATGCTGGGCGTATGTCATAGCCCTTCAGCACAGCTTTCCGAAGGTGGGGGGTTCGTGTCCCTGGGTGCTTGCGTTTACCAGTTACGGGCCCTCAAAATCATGACATTTTCACATTGTGGCGCCCCCTGGCTCCTCACAGAAACACTGCAGGGCCTGGGTTCGGGCACGGCTGCGATCTGCTGATCCAGACCTTTCCGCTGACGCCCTGGTGGAAGCTCTGGGGCCTCAAATAGCAAAATATCGAGTTGGGCAGTTTCAACAGCTCAGGCCCTTAGAGTGTATAAGTCCACATGTCCTTTGGGCCTTGAAACCTTCCTGCTGGCACATCTGAAAAACACAGGCTAGAGAGCTGATTCTCACATATGCGATAGAGCTCCTCGAGAGCTTCATGGAGCAGTTGGTTTCATCTCTCTCGGCCCTTGCGTTCCTGAGTTACGACCCAAAATCCCTAGAGGTGAAGGCCCAAACGGGCCTTTCCAGCAACAGTCCCTTTTGGCTCCTATTTCTTTTGTGCAGCACCTACAGACATGCAACCACCTCTAGGTCAAAGCCTATAACCCCAACAATCATGGGTAATTTTGGGGAGAATTTTGAAGCACAGCAAGTGCCTAAAAATGGAGGTCAAAATGTCAATCCCTATGAATAGACAGGAATTTGGAATCCTATGTGCTAAATAGGAATGTGGAATTTTGGAATTGACCTCATAACTCCTCAACCAATCAAGCTAGAAATTTCAGAAGGGTGCCGTTGTGCTCGGCACAACAAGGGCTACCACCTTCTTAGGATGCGTGCAAATTCGACCATCAGGAAGAGGGCTTAAAGGTCAAAGAGCGCCACCTGGTGGAGCTGACCATGTATGCTGGGCGTATGTCATAGCCCTTCAGCACAGCTCAAGGTGGGGGTTCGTGTCCCTGGGTGCTTGCGCTACCAGTTACGGGCCCTCAAAATCATGACATTTTCACATTGTGGCGCCCCTGGCTCCTCACAGAAACACTGCAGGGCCTGGGTTCGCACGGCTGCGATCTGCTGATCCAGACCTTCCGCTGACGCCCTGGTGGAAGCTCTGGGGCCTCAAATAGCAAAATATCGAGTTGGGCAGTTTCAACAGCTCAGGCCCTTAGAGTGTATGAGTCCACATGTCCTTTGGGCCTTGAAACCTTCCTGCTGGCACATCTGAAAACACAGGCTAGAGAGCTGATTCTCACATATGCGATAGAGCTCCTCGAGAGCTCATGGAGCAGTTGGTTTCATCTCTCTCGGCCCATGCTCCTGAGTTACGACCCAAAATCCCTAGAGGTGAAGGCCCAAACGGGGCCTTTCCAGCAACAGTCCCTTTTGGCTCCTATTTCTTTGTGCAGCACCTACAGACATGCAACCACCTCTAGGTCAAAGCCTATAACCCCAACAATCATGGGTAATTTTGGGAGAATTTTGAAGCACAGCAAGTGCCTAAAAATGGAGGTCAAAATGTCAATCCCTATGAATAGACAGGAATTTGGAATCCTATGTGCTAAATAGGAATGTGGAATTTTGGAATTGACCTCATAACTCCTCAACCAATCAAGCTAGAAATTTCAGAAGGGTGCCGTTGTGCTCGGCACAACAAGGGCTACCACCTTCTTAGGATGCGTGCAAATTCGACCATCAGGAAGAGGGCTTAAAGGTCAAAGAGCGCCACCTGGTGGAGCTGACCATGTATGCTGGGCGTATGTCATAGCCCTTCAGCACAGCTTTCCGAAGGTGGGGGGTTCGTGTCCCTGGGTGCTTGCGTTACCAGTTACGGGCCCTCAAAATCATGACATTTTCACATTGTGGCGCCCCCTGGCTCCTCACAGAAACACTGCAGGGCCTGGGTTCGGGCACGGCTGCGATCTGCTGATCCAGACCTTTCCGCTGACGCCCTGGTGGAAGCTCTGGGGCCTCAAATAGCAAAATATCAAGTTGGGCAGTTTCAACAGCTCAGGCCCTTAGAGTGTATGAGTCCACATGTCCTTTGGGCCTTGAAACCTTCCCTGCTGGCACATCTGAAAAACACAGGCTAGAGAGCTGATTCTCACATATGCGATAGAGCTCCTCGAGAGCTTCCGGAGCAGTTGGTTTCATCTCTCTCGGCCCTATGCTCCTGAGTTACGACCCAAAATCCCTAGAGGTGAAGGCCCAAACGGGGCCTTTCCAGCAACAGTCCCTTTTTGGCTCCTATTTCTTTTGTGCAGCACCTACAGACATGCAACCACCTCTAGGTCAAAGCCTATAACCCCAACAATCATGGGTAATTTTGGGGAGAATTTTGAAGCACAGCAAGTGCCTAAAAATGGAGGTCAAAATGTCAATCCCTATGAATAGACAGGAATTTGGAATCCTATGTGCTAAATAGGAATGTGGAATTTTGGAATTGACCTCATAACTCCTCAACCAATCAAGCTAGAAATTTCAGAAGGGTGCCGTTGTGCTCGGCACAACAAGGGCTACCACCTTCTTAGGATGCGTGCAAATTCGACCATCAGGAAGAGGGCTTAAAGGTCAAAGAGCGCCACCTGGTGGAGCTGACCATGTATGCTGGGCGTATGTCATAGCCCTTCAGCACAGCTTTCGAAGGTGGGGGTTCGTGTCCCTGGGTGCTTGCGCTACCAGTTACGGGCCCTCAAAATCATGACATTTTCACATTGTGGCGCCCCTGGCTCCTCACAGAAACACTGCAGGGCCTGGGTTCGGGCACGGCTGCGATCTGCTGATCCAGACCTTCCGCTGACGCCTGGTGGAAGCTCTGGGGCCTCAAATAGCAAAATATCGAGTTGGGCAGTTTCAACAGCTCAGGCCCTTAGAGTGTATAAGTCCACATGTCCTTTGGGCCTTGAAACCTTCCCTGCTGGCACATCTGAAAAACACAGGCTAGAGAGCTGATTCTCACATATGCGATAGAGCTCCTCGAGAGCTTCAAGGAGCAGTTGGTTTCATCTCTCTCGGCCCTCATGCTCCTGAGTTACGACCCAAAATCCCTAGAGGTGAAGGCCCAAACGGGCCTTTCCAGCAACAGTCCCTTTGGCTCCTATTTCTTTTGTGCAGCACCTACAGACATGCAACCACCTCTAGGTCAAAGCCTATAACCCCAACAATCATGGGTAATTTTGGGGAGAATTTTGAAGCACAGCAAGTGCCTAAAAATGGAGGTCAAAATGTCAATCCCTATGAATAGACAGGAATTTGGAATCCTATGTGCTAAATAGGAATGTGGAATTTTGGAATTGACCTCATAACTCCTCAACCAATCAAGCTAGAAATTTCAGAAGGGTGCCGTTGTGCTCGGCACAACAAGGGCTACCACCTTCTTAGGATGCGTGCAAATTCGACCATCAGGAAGAGGGCTTAAAGGTCAAAGAGCGCCACCTGGTGGAGCTGACCATGTATGCTGGGCGTATGTCATAGCCCTTCAGCACAGCTTTCGAAGGTGGGGGTTCGTGTCCCTGGGTGCTTGCGTTTACCAGTTACGGGCCCTCAAAATCATGACATTTTCACATTGTGGCGCCCCCTGGCTCCTCACAGAAACACTGCAGGGCCTGGGTTCGGGCACGGCTGCGATCTGCTGATCCAGACCTTTCCGCTGACGCCCTGGTGGAAGCTCTGGGGCCTCAAATAGCAAAATATCGAGTTGGGCAGTTTCAACAGCTCAGGCCCTTAGAGTGTATGAGTCCACATGTCCTTTGGGCCTTGAAACCTTCCTGCTGGCACATCTGAAAACACAGGCTAGAGAGCTGATTCTCACATATGCGATAGAGCTCCTCGAGAGCTTCGGAGCAGTTGGTTTCATCTCTCTCGGCCCTTGTGCTTCCTGGAGTTACGACCCAAAATCCCTAGAGGTGAAGGCCCAAACGGGCCTTTCCAGCAACAGTCCCTTTTGGCTCCTATTTCTTTTGTGCAGCACCTACAGACATGCAACCACCTCTAGGTCAAAGCCTATAACCCCAACAATCATGGGTAATTTTGGGGAGAATTTTGAAGCACAGCAAGTGCCTAAAAATGGAGGTCAAAATGTCAATCCCTATGAATAGACAGGAATTTGGAATCCTATGTGCTAAATAGGAATGTGGAATTTTGGAATTGACCTCATAACTCCTCAACCAATCAAGCTAGAAATTTCAGAAGGGTGCCGTTGTGCTCGGCACAACAAGGGCTACCACCTTCTTAGGATGCGTGCAAATTCGACCATCAGGAAGAGGGCTTAAAGGTCAAAGAGCGCCACCTGGTGGAGCTGACCATGTATGCTGGGCGTATGTCATAGCCCTTCAGCACAGCTTTCAAGGTGGGGGTTCGTGTCCCTGGGTGCTTGCGCTTACCAGTTACGGGCCCTCAAAATCATGACATTTTCACATTGTGGCGCCCCTGGCTCCTCACAGAAACACTGCAGGGCCTGGGTTCGGGCACGGCTGCGATCTGCTGATCCAGACCTTTCCGCTGACGCCTGGTGGAAGCTCTGGGGCCTCAAATAGCAAAATATCGAGTTGGGCAGTTTCAACAGCTCAGGCCCTTAGAGTGTATGAGTCCACATGTCCTTTGGGCCTTGAAACCTTCCCTGCTGGCACATCTGAAAACACAGGCTAGAGAGCTGATTCTCACATATGCGATAGAGCTCCTCGAGAGCTTCATGGAGCAGTTGGTTTCATCTCTCTGGCCCTATGCGTTCCTGAGTTACGACCCAAAATCCCTAGAGGTGAAGGCCCAAACGGGGCCTTTCCAGCAACAGTCCCTTTTGGCTCCTATTTCTTTTGTGCAGCACCTACAGACATGCAACCACCTCTAGGTCAAAGCCTATAACCCCAACAATCATGGGTAATTTTGGGAGAATTTTGAAGCACAGCAAGTGCCTAAAAATGGAGGTCAAAATGTCAATCCCTATGAATAGACAGGAATTTGGAATCCTATGTGCTAAATAGGAATGTGGAATTTTGGAATTGACCTCATAACTCCTCAACCAATCAAGCTAGAAATTTCAGAAGGGTGCCGTTGTGCTCGGCACAACAAGGGCTACCACCTTCTTAGGATGCGTGCAAATTCGACCATCAGGAAGAGGGCTTAAAGGTCAAAGAGCGCCACCTGGTGGAGCTGACCATGTATGCTGGGCGTATGTCATAGCCCTTCAGCACAGCTTTCCGAAGGTGGGGGGTTCGTGTCCCTGGGTGCTTGCGGTTACCCGTTACGGGCCCTCAAAATCATGACATTTTCACATTGTGGCGCCCCTGGCTCCTCACAGAAACACTGCAGGGCCTGGGTTCGCACGGCTGCGATCTGCTGATCCAGACCTTTCCGCTGACCCTGGTGGAAGCTCTGGGGCCTCAAATAGCAAAATATCGAGTTGGGCAGTTTCAACAGCTCAGGCCCTTAGAGTGTATGAGTCCACATGTCCTTTGGGCCTTGAAACCTTCCTGCTGGCACATCTGAAAAACACAGGCTAGAGAGCTGATTCTCACATATGCGATAGAGCTCCTCGAGAGCTTCGGAGCAGTTGGTTTCATCTCTCTCGGCCCTGCTCCTGAGTTACGACCCAAAATCCCTAGAGGTGAAGGCCCAAACGGGCCTTTCCAGCAACAGTCCCTTTTGGCTCCTATTTCTTTTGTGCAGCACCTACAGACATGCAACCACCTCTAGGTCAAAGCCTATAACCCCAACAATCATGGGTAATTTTGGGGAGAATTTTGAAGCACAGCAAGTGCCTAAAAATGGAGGTCAAAATGTCAATCCCTATGAATAGACAGGAATTTGGAATCCTATGTGCTAAATAGGAATGTGGAATTTTGGAATTGACCTCATAACTCCTCAACCAATCAAGCTAGAAATTTCAGAAGGGTGCCGTTGTGCTCGGCACAACAAGGGCTACCACCTTCTTAGGATGCGTGCAAATTCGACCATCAGGAAGAGGGCTTAAAGGTCAAAGAGCGCCACCTGGTGGAGCTGACCATGTATGCTGGGCGTATGTCATAGCCCTTCAGCACAGCTTTCCGAAGGTGGGGGGTTCGTGTCCCTGGGTGCTTGCGTTTACCAGTTACGGGCCCTCAAAATCATGACATTTTCACATTGTGGCGCCCCCTGGCTCCTCACAGAAACACTGCAGGGCCTGGGTTCGGGCACGGCTGCGATCTGCTGATCCAGACCTTTCCGCTGACGCCCTGGTGGAAGCTCTGGGGCCTCAAATAGCAAAATATCGAGTTGGGCAGTTTCAACAGCTCAGGCCCTTAGAGTGTATAAGTCCACATGTCCTTTGGGCCTTGAAACCTTCCCTGCTGGCACATCTGAAAAACAGGCTAGAGAGCTGATTCTCACATATGCGATAGAGCTCCTCGAGAGCTTCATGGAGCAGTTGGTTTCATCTCTCTCGGCCCATGCTCCTGAGTTACGACCCAAAATCCCTAGAGGTGAAGGCCCAAACGGGCCTTTCCAGCAACAGTCCCTTTTGGCTCCTATTTCTTTTGTGCAGCACCTACAGACATGCAACCACCTCTAGGTCAAAGCCTATAACCCCAACAATCATGGGTAATTTTGGGGAGAATTTTGAAGCACAGCAAGTGCCTAAAAATGGAGGTCAAAATGTCAATCCCTATGAATAGACAGGAATTTGGAATCCTATGTGCTAAATAGGAATGTGGAATTTTGGAATTGACCTCATAACTCCTCAACCAATCAAGCTAGAAATTTCAGAAGGGTGCCGTTGTGCTCGGCACAACAAGGGCTACCACCTTCTTAGGATGCGTGCAAATTCGACCATCAGGAAGAGGGCTTAAAGGTCAAAGAGCGCCACCTGGTGGAGCTGACCATGTATGCTGGGCGTATGTCATAGCCCTTCAGCACAGCTTTCGAAGGTGGGGGTTCGTGTCCCTGGGTGCTTGCGTTTACCAGTTACGGGCCCTCAAAATCATGACATTTTCACATTGTGGCGCCCCTGGCTCCTCACAGAAACACTGCAGGGCCTGGGTTCGCACGGCTGCGATCTGCTGATCCAGACCTTCCGCTGACGCCTGGTGGAAGCTCTGGGGCCTCAAATAGGCAAAATATCGAGTTGGGCAGTTTCAACAGCTCAGGCCCTTAGAGTGTATGAGTCCACATGTCCTTTGGGCCTTGAAACCTTCCCTGCTGGCACATCTGAAAACACAGGCTAGAGAGCTGATTCTCACATATGCGATAGAGCTCCTCGAGAGCTTCAAGGAGCAGTTGGTTTCATCTCTCTCGGCCCTTGCTCCTGAGTTACGACCCAAAATCCCTAGAGGTGAAGGCCCAAACGGGCCTTTCCAGCAACAGTCCCTTTTTGGCTCCTATTTCTTTTGTGCAGCACCTACAGACATGCAACCACCTCTAGGTCAAAGCCTATAACCCCAACAATCATGGGTAATTTTGGGGAGAATTTTGAAGCACAGCAAGTGCCTAAAAATGGAGGTCAAAATGTCAATCCCTATGAATAGACAGGAATTTGGAATCCTATGTGCTAAATAGGAATGTGGAATTTTGGAATTGACCTCATAACTCCTCAACCAATCAAGCTAGAAATTTCAGAAGGGTGCCGTTGTGCTCGGCACAACAAGGGCTACCACCTTCTTAGGATGCAAATTCGACCATCAGGAAGAGGGCTTAAAGGTCAAAGAGCGCCACCTGGTGGAGCTGACCATGTATGCTGGGCGTATGTCATAGCCCTTCAGCACAGCTTTCCAAGGTGGGGGTTCGTGTCCCTGGGTGCTTGCGTTTACCAGTTACGGGCCCTCAAAATCATGACATTTTCACATTGTGGCGCCCCTGGCTCCTCACAGAAACACTGCAGGGCCTGGGTTCGGGCACGGCTGCGATCTGCTGATCCAGACCTTTCCGCTGACGCCTGGTGGAAGCTCTGGGGCCTCAAATAGCAAAATATCAAGTTGGGCAGTTTCAACAGCTCAGGCCCTTAGAGTGTATGAGTCCACATGTCCTTTGGGCCTTGAAACCTTCCTGCTGGCACATCTGAAAACACAGGCTAGAGAGCTGATTCTCACATATGCGATAGAGCTCCTCGAGAGCTTCGGGAGCAGTTGGTTTCATCTCTCTCGGCCCATGCTTCCTGAGTTACGACCCAAAATCCCTAGAGGTGAAGGCCCAAACGGGCCTTTCCAGCAACAGTCCCTTTTGGCTCCTATTTCTTTGTGCAGCACCTACAGACATGCAACCACCTCTAGGTCAAAGCCTATAACCCCAACAATCATGGGTAATTTTGGGAGAGAATTTTGAAGCACAGCAAGTGCCTAAAAATGGAGGTCAAAATGTCAATCCCTATGAATAGACAGGAATTTGGAATCCTATGTGCTAAATAGGAATGTGGAATTTTGGAATTGACCTCATAACTCCTCAACCAATCAAGCTAGAAATTTCAGAAGGGTGCCGTTGTGCTCGGCACAACAAGGGCTACCACCTTCTTAGGATGCGTGCAAATTCGACCATCAGGAAGAGGGCTTAAAGGTCAAAGAGCGCCACCTGGTGGAGCTGACCATGTATGCTGGGCGATGTCATAGCCCTTCAGCACAGCTTTCCAAGGTGGGGGTTCGTGTCCCTGGGTGCTTGCTTTACCAGTTACGGGCCCTCAAAATCATGACATTTTCACATTGTGGCGCCCCTGGCTCCTCACAGAAACACTGCAGGGCCTGGGTTCGGGCACGGCTGCGATCTGCTGATCCAGACCTTTCCGCTGACGCCTGGTGGAAGCTCTGGGGCCTCAAATAGCAAAATATCGAGTTGGGCAGTTTCAACAGCTCAGGCCCTTAGAGTGTATAAGTCCACATGTCCTTTGGGCCTTGAAACCTTCCCTGCTGGCACATCTGAAAACACAGGCTAGAGAGCTGATTCTCACATATGCGATAGAGCTCCTCGAGAGCTTCATGGAGCAGTTGGTTTCATCTCTCTCGGCCCTCATGCTCCTGAGTTACGACCCAAAATCCCTAGAGGTGAAGGCCCAAACGGGCCTTTCCAGCAACAGTCCCTTTTGGCTCCTATTTCTTTGTGCAGCACCTACAGACATGCAACCACCTCTAGGTCAAAGCCTATAACCCCAACAATCATGGGTAATTTTGGGAGAATTTTGAAGCACAGCAAGTGCCTAAAAATGGAGGTCAAAATGTCAATCCCTATGAATAGACAGGAATTTGGAATCCTATGTGCTAAATAGGAATGTGGAATTTTGGAATTGACCTCATAACTCCTCAACCAATCAAGCTAGAAATTTCAGAAGGGTGCCGTTGTGCTCGCACAACAAGGGCTACCACCTTCTTAGGATGCGTGCAAATTCGACCATCAGGAAGAGGGCTTAAAGGTCAAAGAGCGCCACCTGGTGGAGCTGACCATGTATGCTGGGCGTATGTCATAGCCCTTCAGCACAGCTTCAAGGTGGGGGTTCGTGTCCCTGGGTGCTTGCGCTACCAGTTACGGGCCCTCAAAATCATGACATTTTCACATTGTGGCGCCCCTGGCTCCTCACAGAAACACTGCAGGGCCTGGGTTCGGGCACGGCTGCGATCTGCTGATCCAGACCTTTCCGCTGACGCCTGGTGGAAGCTCTGGGGCCTCAAATAGCAAAATATCGAGTTGGGCAGTTTCAACAGCTCAGGCCCTTAGAGTGTATAAGTCCACATGTCCTTTGGGCCTTGAAACCTTCCCTGCTGGCACATCTGAAAACACAGGCTAGAGAGCTGATTCTCACATATGCGATAGAGCTCCTCGAGAGCTTCGGAGCAGTTGGTTTCATCTCTCTCGGCCCTCATGCTCCTGAGTTACGACCCAAAATCCCTAGACGAGAAGGCCCACACGGGGCCTTTCCAGCAACAGTCCCTTTTTGGCTCCTCTTTCTTTTGTCCACCACCTACAGACCTGCAACCACCTCTAGGTCAAAGCCTATAACCCCAACAATCATGGGTAATTTTGGGGAGAATTTTGAAGCACAGCAAGTGCCTAAAAATGGAGGTCAAAATGTCAATCCCTATGAATAGACAGGAATTTGGAATCCTATGTGCTAAATAGGAATGTGGAATTTTGGAATTGACCTCATAACTCCTCAACCAATCAAGCTAGAAATTTCAGAAGGGTGCCGTTGTGCTCGGCACAACAAGGGCTACCACCTTCTTAGGATGCGTGCAAATTCGACCATCAGGAAGAGGGCTTAAAGGTCAAAGAGCGCCACCTGGTGGAGCTGACCATGTATGCTGGGCGATGTCATAGCCCTTCAGCACAGCTCAAGGTGGGGGTTCGTGTCCCTGGGTGCTTGCGCTACCAGTTACGGGCCCTCAAAATCATGACATTTTCACATTGTGGCGCCCCTGGCTCCTCACAGAAACACTGCAGGGCCTGGGTTCGCACGGCTGCGATCTGCTGATCCAGACCTTCCGCTGACGCCTGGTGGAAGCTCTGGGGCCTCAAATAGCAAAATATCGAGTTGGGCAGTTTCAACAGCTCAGGCCCTTAGAGTGTATAAGTCCACATGTCCTTTGGGCCTTGAAACCTTCCCTGCTGGCACATCTGAAAACACAGGCTAGAGAGCTGATTCTCACATATGCGATAGAGCTCCTCGAGAGCTTCAAGGAGCAGTTGGTTTCATCTCTCTCGGCCCTCATGCTCCTGAGTTACGACCCAAAATCCCTAGAGGTGAAGGCCCAAACGGGCCTTTCCAGCAACAGTCCCTTTTGGCTCCTATTTCTTTTGTGCAGCACCTACAGACATGCAACCACCTCTAGGTCAAAGCCTATAACCCCAACAATCATGGGTAATTTTGGGAGAATTTTGAAGCACAGCAAGTGCCTAAAAATGGAGGTCAAAATGTCAATCCCTATGAATAGACAGGAATTTGGAATCCTATGTGCTAAATAGGAATGTGGAATTTTGGAATTGACCTCATAACTCCTCAACCAATCAAGCTAGAAATTTCAGAAGGGTGCCGTTGTGCTCGGCACAACAAGGGCTACCACCTTCTTAGGATGCGTGCAAATTCGACCATCAGGAAGAGGGCTTAAAGGTCAAAGAGCGCCACCTGGTGGAGCTGACCATGTATGCTGGGCGTATGTCATAGCCCTTCAGCACAGCTTTCAAGGTGGGGGTTCGTGTCCCTGGGTGCTTGCGCTTACCAGTTACGGGCCCTCAAAATCATGACATTTTCACATTGTGGCGCCCCTGGCTCCTCACAGAAACACTGCAGGGCCTGGGTTCGGGCACGGCTGCGATCTGCTGATCCAGACCTTCCGCTGACGCCCTGGTGGAAGCTCTGGGGCCTCAAATAGCAAAATATCGAGTTGGGCAGTTTCAACAGCTCAGGCCTTAGAGTGTATGAGTCCACATGTCCTTTGGGCCTTGAAACCTTCCCTGCTGGCACATCTGAAAACACAGGCTAGAGAGCTGATTCTCACATATGCGATAGAGCTCCTCGAGAGCTTCGGAGCAGTTGGTTTCATCTCTCTCGGCCCTATGCTCCTGAGTTACGACCCAAAATCCCTAGAGGTGAAGGCCCAAACGGGCCTTTCCAGCAACAGTCCCTTTTGGCTCCTATTTCTTTTGTGCAGCACCTACAGACATGCAACCACCTCTAGGTCAAAGCCTATAACCCCAACAATCATGGGTAATTTTGGGAGAATTTTGAAGCACAGCAAGTGCCTAAAAATGGAGGTCAAAATGTCAATCCCTATGAATAGACAGGAATTTGGAATCCTATGTGCTAAATAGGAATGTGGAATTTTGGAATTGACCTCATAACTCCTCAACCAATCAAGCTAGAAATTTCAGAAGGGTGCCGTTGTGCTCGGCACAACAAGGGCTACCACCTTCTTAGGATGCGTGCAAATTCGACCATCAGGAAGAGGGCTTAAAGGTCAAAGAGCGCCACCTGGTGGAGCTGACCATGTATGCTGGGCGTATGTCATAGCCCTTCAGCACAGCTTTCCGAAGGTGGGGGGTTCGTGTCCCTGGGTGCTTGCGTTTACCAGTTACGGGCCCTCAAAATCATGACATTTTCACATTGTGGCGCCCCCTGGCTCCTCACAGAAACACTGCAGGGCCTGGGTTCGCACGGCTGCGATCTGCTGATCCAGACCTTCCGCTGACGCCTGGTGGAAGCTCTGGGGCCTCAAATAGCAAAATATCGAGTTGGGCAGTTTCAACAGCTCAGGCCTTAGAGTGTATGAGTCCACATGTCCTTTGGGCCTTGAAACCTTCCTGCTGGCACATCTGAAAAACACAGGCTAGAGAGCTGATTCTCACATATGCGATAGAGCTCCTCGAGAGCTTCATGAGCAGTTGGTTTCATCTCTCTCGGCCCTATGCTCCTGAGTTACGACCCAAACTCCCTAGAGGTGAAGGCCCAAACGGGGCCTTTCCAGCAACAGTCCCTTTTTGGCTCCTATTTCTTTTGTGCAGCACCTACAGACATGCAACCACCTCTAGGTCAAAGCCTATAACCCCAACAATCATGGGTAATTTTGGGGAGAATTTTGAAGCACAGCAAGTGCCTAAAAATGGAGGTCAAAATGTCAATCCCTATGAATAGACAGGAATTTGGAATCCTATGTGCTAAATAGGAATGTGGAATTTTGGAATTGACCTCATAACTCCTCAACCAATCAAGCTAGAAATTTCAGAAGGGTGCCGTTGTGCTCGGCACAACAAGGGCTACCACCTTCTTAGGATGCAAATTCGACCATCAGGAAGAGGGCTTAAAGGTCAAAGAGCGCCACCTGGTGGAGCTGACCATGTATGCTGGGCGTATGTCATAGCCCTTCAGCACAGCTCAAGGTGGGGTTCGTGTCCCTGGGTGCTTGCGTTTACCAGTTACGGGCCCTCAAAATCATGACATTTTCACATTGTGGCGCCCCCTGGCTCCTCACAGAAACACTGCAGGGCCTGGGTTCGGGCACGGCTGCGATCTGCTGATCCAGACCTTTCCGCTGACGCCCTGGTGGAAGCTCTGGGGCCTCAAATAGCAAAATATCGAGTTGGGCAGTTTCAACAGCTCAGGCCCTTAGAGTGTACGAGTCCCCATGTCCTTTGGGCCTTGAAACCTTCCCTGCTGGCACATCTGAAAAACACAGGCTAGAGAGCTGATTCTCACATATGCGATAGAGCTCCTCGAGAGCTTCGCGGAGCAGTTGGTTTCATCTCTCTCGGCCCTTGCTCCTGGAGTTACGACCCAAAATCCCTAGAGGTGAAGGCCCAAACGGGCCTTTCCAGCAACAGTCCCTTTGGCTCCTATTTCTTTTGTGCAGCACCTACAGACATGCAACCACCTCTAGGTCAAAGCCTATAACCCCAACAATCATGGGTAATTTTGGGGAGAATTTTGAAGCACAGCAAGTGCCTAAAAATGGAGGTCAAAATGTCAATCCCTATGAATAGACAGGAATTTGGAATCCTATGTGCTAAATAGGAATGTGGAATTTTGGAATTGACCTCATAACTCCTCAACCAATCAAGCTAGAAATTTCAGAAGGGTGCCGTTGTGCTCGGCACAACAAGGGCTACCACCTTCTTAGGATGCAAAATTCGACCATCAGGAAGAGGGCTTAAAGGTCAAAGAGCGCCACCTGGTGGAGCTGACCATGTATGCTGGGCGTATGTCATAGCCCTTCAGCACAGCTCAAGGTGGGGGTTCGTGTCCCTGGGTGCTTGCGCTTACCAGTTACGGGCCCTCAAAATCATGACATTTTCACATTGTGGCGCCCCTGGCTCCTCACAGAAACACTGCAGGGCCTGGGTTCGGGCACGGCTGCGATCTGCTGATCCAGACCTTCCGCTGACGCCCTGGTGGAAGCTCTGGGGCCTCAAATAGCAAAATATCGAGTTGGGCAGTTTCAACAGCTCAGGCCCTTAGAGTGTATGAGTCCACATGTCCTTTGGGCCTTGAAACCTTCCTGCTGGCACATCTGAAAACACAGGCTAGAGAGCTGATTCTCACATATGCGATAGAGCTCCTCGAGAGCTTCATGGAGCAGTTGGTTTCATCTCTCTCGGCCCTTGCGTTCCTGAGTTACGACCCAAAATCCCTAGAGGTGAAGGCCCAAACGGGCCTTTCCAGCAACAGTCCCTTTTGGCTCCTATTTCTTTTGTGCAGCACCTACAGACATGCAACCACCTCTAGGTCAAAGCCTATAACCCCAACAATCATGGGTAATTTTGGGAGAATTTTGAAGCACAGCAAGTGCCTAAAAATGGAGGTCAAAATGTCAATCCCTATGAATAGACAGGAATTTGGAATCCTATGTGCTAAATAGGAATGTGGAATTTTGGAATTGACCTCATAACTCCTCAACCAATCAAGCTAGAAATTTCAGAAGGGTGCCGTTGTGCTCGGCACAACAAGGGCTACCACCTTCTTAGGATGCGTGCAAATTCGACCATCAGGAAGAGGGCTTAAAGGTCAAAGAGCGCCACCTGGTGGAGCTGACCATGTATGCTGGGCGTATGTCATAGCCCTTCAGCACAGCTTTCGAAGGTGGGGGTTCGTGTCCCTGGGTGCTTGCGCTTTACCAGTTACGGGCCCTCAAAATCATGACATTTTCACATTGTGGCGCCCCTGGCTCCTCACAGAAACACTGCAGGGCCTGGGTTCGCACGGCTGCGATCTGATGATCCAGACCTTTCCGCTGACGCCCTGGTGGAAGCTCTGGGGCCTCAAATAGCAAAATATCGAGTTGGGCAGTTTCAACAGCTCAGGCCCTTAGAGTGTATGAGTCCACATGTCCTTTGGGCCTTGAAACCTTACCTGCTGGCACATCTGAAAAACACAGGCTAGAGAGCTGATTCTCACATATGCGATAGAGCTCCTCGAGAGCTTCGGAGCAGTTGGTTTCATCTCTCTCGGCCTCATGCTCCTGAGTTACGACCCAAAATCCCTAGAGGTGAAGGCCCAAACGGGCCTTTCCAGCAACAGTCCCTTTTGGCTCCTATTTCTTTTGTGCAGCACCTACAGACCTGCAACCACCTCTAGGTCAAAGCCTATAACCCCAACAATCATGGGTAATTTTGGGGAGAATTTTGAAGCACAGCAAGTGCCTAAAAATGGAGGTCAAAATGTCAATCCCTATGAATAGACAGGAATTTGGAATCCTATGTGCTAAATAGGAATGTGGAATTTTGGAATTGACCTCATAACTCCTCAACCAATCAAGCTAGAAATTTCAGAAGGGTGCCGTTGTGCTCGCACAACAAGGGCTACCACCTTCTTAGGATGCGTGCAAATTCGACCATCAGGAAGAGGGCTTAAAGGTCAAAGAGCGCCACCTGGTGGAGCTGACCATGTATGCTGGGCGTATGTCATAGCCCTTCAGCACAGCTCGTGGGGGTTCGTGTCCCTGGGTGCTTGCGTTTACCAGTTACGGGCCCTCAAAATCATGACATTTTCACATTGTGGCGCCCCCTGGCTCCTCACAGAAACACTGCAGGGCCTGGGTTCGGGCACGGCTGCGATCTGCTGATCCAGACCTTTCCGATGATGTGTCTAATTTGGCCGTAGGACAAGAAATTCAAATCTTGACTCTTCTCCATCTCAAATGCCAACATTGTCCTTAACCCTTTGAGACAGTGAGGGCTTTGCCATGCACTTGCTTTCATTAGACATGGGGTTTTTTATTTGCATTCTTGTAGTACTCTTCCAGCCCGATCCAGAGCAGTTGTCCCCATCGTCCCAGGTGCTTCTGTTGCCTAGTTACGGGTCATTTTTCGTTGAAAAGTTGATCATTTGAGGGGTCAGAACTCAGTCCCGAAGCAACGTAGGGGATCTGTTCAGAAATGTCTGTGCACAGTTTCAGACAGGCTTTCACGTGGCCTGGACCATCTGGGTATAACAGAACATCGTGTCAAAAATGTGGGCGCAGCAGGCTGAAACCCTACTGGTCTGATAGAGGGGGCCAAGACGAGCGTGAAAAGGTCTCCGGTAGCTCCCTGTGTGCCTCGGTGACCGAGCTACAGAGGTTCAAAAGTCAGAAAAATGACAAGTTTGAATGGTCATGACTCGGTCCCGGAGCGACCTAGGGGACCTGTTCAGACATATCTGTGCACAGTTCCAGACAGGCTTTTACGTGGCCTGGGCCATCTGGGTATAACAGAACATTGTGTCAAAAATGTGGCCACAGCCAGCTGAAACCCTACTGGTCTGATAGAGGGGACCGAGACGAGCCGAGAAAGGTCTCCGGTAGCTCCCTGTGTGCCTTGGTGGCCGAGTTACAGAGGTTCAAAAGTGACCAAAATGACACTTTTGACGGGTCCTGACTTGGTAGCTGAGCAACTCCGGAAATCCATTGAGATATATATGTGCACTGTTTTACACAGGCTATTGCCTGACGTGGGTGCCTTTGCTCTGCCAGCACATTTCGGCACAAAAGTTACAGCAGGTGGCTAGAACCTTGACCAGCCCTTAGAGGGGGCCGAGCCGAGCGCGACGATCTGCTTGCTGGCTCTCTGCATTGCCCGGTTCCCAAGTTATGCCTGGGCAAAGGTTCAGCTTAGTAATGCCAACGTGGCTCACGCCCCACTACAGGGGGCTAAAGACTTACTATGACAGGGGTGCCCACACAATTCCACAGTCAAAATGGCTCAGGGGCCACTCACTGACATATGACGGGCAATAACCCATCAAAGGAATCATTTTGGGGTCATAAAACCACTCAGCAGTAGCTAAGGGCAAAGATAGGGCAGCACCCTAACCCATATTAAAGTTGGAATTTGGAAGTGGAAATTTGTGTTTTTCGACAGGCGGCAGCGCCCTCGGTGGTCATTGTTTGAATTTCATCTTAAAGTTGGAATTATGGAAGAGGAAGTTGCCGTTTTGGAAGAGGAAGTTGGAAATTTCCAAATTCCAACATTTCAAATTTGTATCTATCCCATTCATTTTGGCGACTGAAATCTGGAACCTGGAATCTCAATTCATTTTCAATGGGCTGTCCCTAACCCTAACCCTAACCCTAACCCTAACCCTAACCCTAACCCTAACCCTAACCCTAACCCTAACCCTAACCCTAACCCTAACCTTTTATTCTGGCCCTAACCTTAACCTAATTGGCCTAATGTATATATTCTAATCCTATTCTTATATTCTAACCCTAATCTTAATCTTAAACCCAAATGGGATTTGAATGAACTAAATTTATATACTTAATTATTTTAGCTTTGATAATATTTAATTTTTTTTTTAAATGATGGATAGGTTATAATTTGTAAGAAAGGAAAGGGTTAAAAACAAACAATTGAAAAAAATAACAGGAGAAAGCAAAAACAATTTGGAACGGAAAGTGAAACTTAAATTGAAAAGTGAAACTTAACTAAGGGTATAAAAGGAGACGCACAAGGGAGAGCTCTCATTCTTGCTCAGACATTTGACAGAGTAAACTGCTCAGATACTGCCTGAAAGCCATCTTCTATAGAGTGCCCCTGCCTGAAGAAGACCTTTTCAGGTCGAAACGTCGCGTGGGCACTTTTTTTCTTTTATTTAGGGAGTTTTTTAGTTTAATTAAAAATCAAAACTTTTTATTTAGTTTTTTGATTTTATTTTACAATAAAAAATATTTCATTTTTGTTTATTTAAAAACAATTCATTTTAATTTCATTTATTTTATATTAAAACTAAAAAACACATAAAAAACACAAAAAAATAAATACACCTACAATATAATGAGCAACGCTCAATATGAGTGGACTCAGGTCCGCTATGGGAGACGGCAGCGTCGTCCCCATGTGGAGTATGGGGCTCCATACTCCCAGTCGAGGGAGAGGAGGGTTGTGTGGCACAGGGGGATGGACAGTGCACCGGCTGCTCCACCTCGTTGGAGGCAGTTCCCCTTCCCCTCACCTAACCCTAACCCTAACTCATATATTACATACCTAATCTAAAATTTTAACCCTAAACTTAACCCTATTTAATATAATTATTTATTCTATCCTTAACTATAATTTGTATTAGAAAGAAAAGGATTAAAAATAATAAAGTTGGAAAATATAACATGATAAAGCAAAAATAGTTTGGAATATAAAGTGAAACTTAAATTCAAAACTAAAACTTAACCAGTGGTATAAAAGGAGACACACAGGGTAGAACTCTCATTCTAGCTCAGACACTGGACAGAGAAGCATCTCACAGACTGCCTGGAAGCCACCTTCTTTAGAGTGCCCTTGCCTGAACAAGACCTTTTAAGGTCGAAACGTCGCGCGGGCACTTATTTTCTTTTATTTAGGGAGTTTTTTAGTTTAAATAAAAATCAAATCAACTTTTTATTAGGGTTAGTTTTTTGATTTCATTTTACATTAAAAACAGTTCATTTTGGTTTACATTTAAAAACAATTCATTTTAATTTCATCTATTTTACATTAAAAACTAAAAAACACATAAAAAACATAAAAAAATATAAATACACTTACAACAAAATGAGCAACGCTCAATATGAGTGGACTCATGTCCGCAGAGTCGTCCCCACGGGGAGTATGGGGATCCATACTCCCCGTGGAGGGAGAGGAGGCCCCTAACCCTAGGCCTCCACCACGGCCAGTGGAAAGAGTGGAACTAAAATAAGTGTAGCCAAGTGGGGGATAGTTCAAGCAGTTGAGCCTTATCGCCTGGCTTTAGCTATATTTCAGTAAGAAGGAGAAAGTCCAACTCAGCAGTGGAAACAAAATCAATCAATAAAAAGGTCTTATTTGAAAGTGATCTCACATTGAGGACTGCAAACTTAACAAGGGTGTCTGGTATCATGGAGGTAGTGGGACGGGAAGGTGTGATTGTCTTTAGCAGGCTCCGATTTGCTGTTTTTCAGCTGGTGGACCATTTTTAAACCTGTTTGTAATTGTTACAGGAATAGGACAGGGTAACTTCAAGGATGGACTTGACAGTTTTGACTAGAAGGGGGAGCTAGAGGGCAAAGAAAAATGATCTGTGTGAGCTTGTGGTGATGGCTTTCTGCACACTGTGGGTAACAGTCACAATGAATTTGAAAGACTTAAAAAATATTATTTGTTAGAACACGAGCATCTCCGTTACTCAGATTGATTCCATCATTTGTACAGAAGGAGGGTCTATTCCAAAAAAGATTGAAACTGTCCACATACGTAAGACTATAGGACTGGCAAGCAGCTTGGAGCCAGGTGTGCAGACTGAGGAGCCTAGTGAAACAGCCCGAGCCTCCATTAAAAGAAGGGATGGGACCAGAGATAAAAATCCTCTTTCCACATTCTTTGAGGAAGGAAAGGAGTCTGCAGAAATTGAGTTTTAGAATCTTTGACCTTCGATCAGATATGTCATTGCAGCCAACATGGATTATTATATTTCTGATACTGCTGAATTTGTCCAGGAGGCTGATACATTTCTCCTGGATGTCAGCGACCTTAGTACCAGGTAAACAAACAGTCTTGACATGTTTCCATCTGACATTCCTGATGATGGAATCTCCAATGACAAGAGTGACAGGAGAGGATGCTGGTGATGTAGTGGTGATCCAGGGCATGGAAATTGGAGCAGTGTGTTTGGTTGTTGGCAGATGGGACAGGGAATGGCATCGCGGCACAGATGTAAATTTCGGTGTTGATGTGGACAATAACCGATAGGGGGCGCAAACATTGTTTGTTTTGATTAAGGGAATGCTTTTTCTTTTGTGTTGGAGTTGAATACCGGGCAAGGGGCTGCACTGGGGGATGTTAGCCTGCCATCAGCCTGCTGCAGAGGAATGGAAGATGGCTGGGGAAAGTCATGCGATCTCAGGATGTCGTAATAACAATAATAATATCTTGAATTTATATAGCACCTTTCAAGAAACCCAAGGACGTTTTACAGGAACACAGATACATGGACAAACTACGTGAGGGGTAGGATGAGTGTAAGGGGTGGTTTAGTGAAGACTGTAGGATGTGGTGAACAGGTAGTGGCATATCTGTTTGACAGTGAGAGCACTGTGGGAGGAGAACAATAAGGAACAGACCTCCACTTCCTCTCACTGTTATTAACAGTCCATGGTAGTTGGGCTGAGGATTGGCTCACTGAACATTTTGGCTTAGCACCCTGCTTAAACCAGTAATCCTCATCGTAGCTTTTAGAAATTGGAATGGTTAATGCCAAATCAAACTCCGTATGGGCTGAGGGAGCGGCTCCGACAGTGGCCACTGTCGAGTCTGCAGACCGTGGATGCATCACTTGTGGACAGGACAGCTGCAGTGGTGGTTTCTGTGATTATGGAGTCTACACTGAGTTCTTCCTCTCTGATCTTGTAGAGGTATGAGACCCTCTTTTCCAATTCTGCAACAGTTTGGGCCAATCGAAGGCAGGAATCACAGCCGGAGGAAGAGGTGAGTCTAGGCATGGTTATGGGTGTTGTAGATATGATCGAGACGAGGATAAAGTGGCTTCGAAGCAGAGCCCTCGGCGTTGGAAATGGTTTAGCCGAAGTGATCCATGGAAAACACAGCAAACAGCTGGAACTTACCAATATGGGTCCATTTAACTGGACCCACTGGCTTTCTGAGGCAGATGTGTAGCCAGTTTTGGCAGCCGACTCAGGGTGAGAATCTCTCAGATTTCCACAATTTTATGCTTTAAAGCTTCAGATCCAGGCATGCCATGTTGTCAGACTTCAAGCTGATCAAGACGTTCGAATATAATAGAGAAGGTCCCAGTAAAGTTTCTACTAGAAATACACTTTAAAGTGGATTAAAAGATGATTTACAGAGAGGCTGCTTTTTCACAGACTGAAAATGCCACACATGCGCAGACCTGTATTTGGGCGTTAGCTGTCTGATGCAGGACTCTATACATCCTGCTCTTTGAGCGCTGTGTGAACGAGGAAAAACAAAACATTTTTCTCTAAACATCTTGCTGGGCTCCCAGTGTGCGTGAGCCAGGGGCGCACATGGAGAGAGGGACAGGGAGCCGAGAGGTTGAGGCTGGAACCGTTGTCCTGCTCGGTTGCGTGCAGATGGTACGTTCAGGAGCGTCCGAATTTTCTATACTACTGGGGTTACAATGCCTTACACATGAAGGATTTGTGTGTGGTGGGGACAAAATGACCCTTGGCAAAAAGTAGGGGGGACACCCCCCCCATCCCAAACTGACGCATATGCAGTCAGCCATATACTAGGTTTTTACCTACTCTTGTTATTTAATGAACGTCACTTAAATGAACCATCCCCCTCACTTTGTCTTGTTCTCTTTGTGGTTTAAGTGTGTTTCAGTGCACTGCTGCCCTCTACCGGCAGAAACAACACATTTCAGCCATCATAGAAAGTAGAGTTTATTGTTTCTATGAAACCACGCTAAGCATCACCGTCTCTCTTACAAACCATACAGATACACTAGGAAAAAAACAACCTCAATAAACATAAAAATATGGCAACACTAGTGGAAAAAAACATGTTTAAATAACATAAGAGTGAATTTTAATACCACACTAAAAAAAAAAAAAAAAAAAGAGAGAAAAGAACAAAAGCATTTATTAAAAAAGGAAGTAAAAAGGAGCTGAGAGCTGTTAGTGATGGAATAATGAAATACAAAGAGATAAGGCAGCAGGATTACAAACTAACAGAAAGGTTAAATAATGATAATAATACCAGGAGATTATAAATTATAAACTTTGTATTTTTAGATATATAACATCAGGAAACCCAGAGAGCTGCTTTATTATCAACTTTTCCCGCTCTGGAGGCTCCGCCCACTTACTGCAGCTCAGCCGTTAAAGAAAAAAACAAAAACGGTTGAGATAAGAGATTATTTTCTGTTCATTTAAACCTTCATGGGGGGTTAGGATAAGGGTTTTCTTTTTTTTTTTAAACTCCATGAATGAATAGGATTACGGATTATTTTTGTCTTTAGGGTCAGGGTTATAAAGAACAAAGAACAAGTCTGACCTGGTCAACAGGCACACGATCCACAATTAAGTATTTAATCCAGACAGTCATTAGGGGGCGCTCTATTCATTGCTAATTAGGAGCTAGTCATAACAACCACAGCTCAGAACAGAGTCCCACAATGTGTCTGAGCAGTGATTACTTAAGGTCCTTTTTCAGATAATTAGTTAAATCTGAATTATTTTACAGTTTTCATTCTTTGGCTTCAACAAAGAAAAGGAGGGAGAAAATCTAACAGGAGGAGGACCAGCTGCTCTACAACAGCATGAAAGAGTGACCCCGTTTACACTCTGCATTAAATTCGGTTCTCCATGATCAGATACCAGCTGACATCCCTTTAGTGCATGGGTCCATACTCTGGATTACCAATCCATCTTTAATCTGAGATCAGAAGTCATTGTCTGATACAGCCCAAACATCTTTTCTGTTTTTGTTCAGACGTGTTCAGCCTCACCGCTCTCAACCTGGGACTGAGTTTGATTCAACTCTAACCCAACCCTTCACCTTTCTTTCACGACTACAGGGTTGGGATTAAGCTTAACCCCAACCCCCACTACACCACTTAATATTAACAATCCCTCCCTTATGTTGCACTTTTGGATAGTTTGGATTAGGGTTTGGGCAAGGAGTGACCCCTGACCAGTTCCACCAACTCGTCCAACCATTTCCAACTGCAACGTACTATTTGTCAAAAATGGACACAACATCCCCAACGCAATTAAACAGATGTTAATGAGGGGAATAAATGGGGTAAGAACGTGATTAAACATATTCCAACATAGATACAAACCTGATCTCGTTGTTACAGGTGTTAGTCCTGGTCCTGGCCTTTGTAAACACTTTTGTTTCATTTTAATTGAACCTGCTATTTCAGTGTCGTCATTTTTAAACAAGCTGGTTAAAGAAAAAATTAAATTTTAATAGTTGTCTAACACCAACTCTCTCCTGTCTCTCCATTTCATGACAGGAAGGAAACCAGGACACCAGACCAGGTAGTGCATGTTTCCACAGCGAAAGGGTGGAGCCTGTGTGAGAGGTGGTTTGATTCCTCGCTCGTCCGTCCACCTGGCTCAGGTGAGTGAGTGTTTTTCACATTAAGAGTGTGTGTTCAGAGTCTTTCGTTGCGGAAAGAATCCTCCACGGATGGGTCAGGCAGCACCATGTTAGGGTCACTGAGCATGCTCAGACCGTCCAGGCTGAGAGGCTCGATGTGCAGCTCGTCCTCTAATGGGAAGCCCTCATCTGAGTGGAAACATTCAGGACCAGCAGAGAACGCTGTGCTGACGTCCTTTGACAGAGACGGGTTAGAGTCGTCTGAAAACGAAGAAGAAGAAGAGAAGATGATGAATCACTTCCTGTTTCACAAACCACCATCTCCATGGTTACAGATGTCCCTGTTGTTCAGGGAGTCTGACCCTGATAAAGGCTTTGAGCCAGAGGACAGTCTAATAAAAGTGTTCTCTGGACTACAGGTGCTCTCTGGATTACAGAAGAAATTACATGGAGCTTGAAAGACTTTTAGAGCTGTCAAAGTTTGCACAAACAATCTCCAGTAGAAAATTGAGAAGATGGATATGATTGTTGTTGGTGGGTGTGGCATATTGGCTGCATTGCATCCTTGCAGCAGGTTGGTGTAGTGTCCTTTGTCATGATATGATCATCTTTTTTTTTTTTGAATATGCCATTGTTGGACCCCTATAAATGGTCATTAAATGCAGCATAGGAAAACCTCTCCTATCAGAGAAAGAAGTCACATCAATATTAGTGTGAACTGTTGTGACTTACTAACTGGATGATCACATTTGAGCAAACATGTAGGTGGAAGTTTGAAATATAGAACTGTAAGGTTCTTCATAAAAAAGCCAGCTTTCTTCTGTAAGAGCCCAGTGTAGTAGTCAGTGAGGTCTCAGGGAGTCAGAAGAGTTAAAAACATGACTCAAAACAGCTCTTTAGCGTCACACTGCACGTTTAATGTTTGCAGGGAAGCTCAGACATTCTTCACAGGTCACATAAGCACACTTTTGTGGAGGAAAAGGCAAAGAAATGGTTAGAGAGTCCCAACTTACAAACAAAAGCAGCGTATCGGTACCGGGAGCAACTCCTGTATGACCGCGAAGTGTACAGGTTACACCCTCACAACGCTGTATGTCACCTTAGTGACAAAGCATTTAAAGAAACAGTACACCGAAAGGCGATCATTACACCAGTCCAGAGCTAAAAACTCAAAATGTCAATTGTTGTTTGTTTCATTGTAGTTTTTTCTGACAAATGCATCTTCTCTGACACCAGGAGCTTTCAAATAGTTTGGCTGAAACTCTCAGGTTTTCTGAATAAATTAATGATGTTTCACACTTGGCGTGAGTGCAAACAAAAACAGAATCACACCTGAGTTAGGCCACAAGTTCAAGTGTTCCAGGGTTAAAATATAAAAGACACCCTAAAAAAACCCAACAGCCTAATATAACGAAATCTCACTAATGTGATAAGGGTCCCTCTTTGACTATATCTTTAAGCCAACAAGCATCTTTGCCATGGCGCCAACAGTTGATAGTAAAAATACTTCGTATATGATTTTCCTCAGTCACCCAAACAATCAATTTTGACTCAGCCCTTTCACTCAATGTTGTCTCTAAAAGACAAAAATTAATTGATGGCTGTTTGACAGTTCAGTTTGGACAGACATCACTGCAGCTGGTTATTGTTTTCGACTAGAACACAAACCAGTATGCACCAAGACCCAATGTGCGCAGAGGTGCAAGGGTTCGTTCAGTGCTGCTTGCAGCCCTAGTCATTACTGTTCTTAATTATTCTATTCTTATTTTATTATTATGATTATTAACAGCATTATTAGTGTACCCAGGATGGCTCACTCTCTGCTGGTCGTGCCCAGTTCCACTTGAACCGTGTGAAATTACATCAAGTGACTTTTTGACTGATGGGTTGACCTGTGTGAGACTGCTTCGTCTTCTTTGCCTCATGGTGATGAATTGTTTTATACAGTGTCATGAAAAAGTATTTGCCCCCTTTCTGATTCCTGAGTTTTTAGTTTATTTTTTATAATACAATTTAAGTTCAACTGACCCGTGAGGACGATATTGGGCAGTCCACCCCTGCAGGTCGGGTATAGTGTGTTGGATCTTGTGTTGGAGGAGTCATGCAGACCGCCATGGCTCCTCCCCAGCTCTGACATGGCAGGCTGGGAGTAAAAGAGCAGTGAGGAGGAGGAAGGGTCAAAGGTCGATGATGTAGAGGCTAATGAGTTTTCCATTAGACCAAACTGATCACACTGCAGGAAACAGACGAGAAGGTTAAATGTCCTTTCAGCATCTTTTATGACTGTAAAATACAGAGAAAATGACTTAACATCTGAAAACAGGGCTTTTATTTTGAAATGTTAGTGAGTACCTGGTAGGGGAGGGTCTTTATACGACTGCTGAACTGAGGGTCAATGAAGGGGTCACTATAGAGTGCTGACATGTTCTGTAAGAGTGAAAACAGAAAGAAAAGAATGAATGAGTAAATCATTCATTAAATAAGTCAATCAATAAGTAAATCAATAAAGGCTTGTCTTGACTGTAAAACAATTCACGATGAACACTTGGTACACAAACAAACCAGCTCACCTGGCCCGGGCTCAAGTCCAGGGAGGGGCTCCGCAGTGGGGAAGCAGGTTGTTGTTGAAGCTGCTGTTGCTGATGTTGTTGGCGTTGTCTGCCTTGGTCCACTGCATGCTGGGATGATGCATAGAGCGGGTATGGCGGCGGCGGCTCCCTCGGCATGTTGCTGGTATCCAAAGTGACTCCCTGAAGAAAGAAAAGCCAAAGACAAGTGACTTCCTCTGATGATGGGTCTGATACAGCTCTAATGAATATTTTAGGTTAATCTAAATCAGTCTAGTCCTGAAAACAGATGCTTAGATGTAAAAAACATGGCCAACATACCAGCCAATGGGTACTCTGCTGATCCACTATATTTAAAGCTCATCACTCCACATCACCAGACTTTACATTTTTTGGTTTTGAGCTCAAAATTTTGTTGGCTTTGCTAGCAACAAACTAGCATAACTGTGGGGGGGGGGCTCTCCCTAGCTCCTCCTTGTGGGGGCTAGGACAGAGGAAATTCATGGTGCCTCAGTGAGCCTCCTTGCATGGCCCACAATGGGGTAGCGTACTCAGAGAGCCAAAGACTGTGACGCAGGTTAGGTCTGGTAAAACTAACAGCTGCCAGCCCAGGTCTATGTGCTCCAGCTGGAAGTTGTGCAGGAAACTGAAGCATCTATGCCATGCCTCAGAGGGAAGCATGTCCTCTGAACAACACTGGGACATCAATCATGAAGGTGGCTCCAGATCCACTCTACTGCTCTGAGTGGTCAAGGACAGAAGCCTGCCTAGCCAGCTGGGTGCAATGTACTTAGCTGGACAAAGAAAATGTGTAGGGGATTTCTAAGACCTCAAAGGATCACAGTTTCAAATGCTACTCAGCGTGAAAACCAAGATGCCCACTAGAAGGGGGAATTCCTGAAATGTATGAGTATCAAATTTTGCACCTACACTCTCCTACTGGAGCAAAGGGTCTGTCTGCTGCAGAAACAGAGATATAAGGACAGGGGCATGGTGGGGGTATATAGAGTCAGGGACATGGTGGGGGTATATAGAGTCAGGGACATGGTGGGGCTATATAGACAGGGACATGGTGGGGGTATATAGTCAGGGACATGGTGGGGGTATATAGTCAGGGACATGGTGGGGGTATATAGTCAGGGACATGGTGGGGGTATATAGAGTCAGGGACATGGTGGGGGTATATGGACAGGGACATGGTGGGGGTATATAGACAGGGACATGGTGGGGGTATATAGTCAGGGACATGGTGGGGGTATATGGACAGGGACATGGCTGGGGTATATAGACAGGGACATGGTGGGGATATATAGACAGGGACATGGTGGGGGTATATAGACAGGGACATGGTGGGGGTATATAGACAGGGACATGGTGGGGATATATAGACAGGGACATGATGGGGGTATATGGACAGGGACATGGCTGGGGTATATAGACAGGGACATGGCTGGGGTATATAGACAGGGACATGGCTGGGGTATAAAGACAGGGACATGGCTGGGGTATATAGACAGGGACATGGCTGGGGTATATATTCAGGGACATGGTGGGGGTTTATAAATCCAGGGGCATGGTGGGGGTTTACAGAGACAGGGGCATGGTGGGGGTTTACAGAGACAGGGACATGTTGGGGGTATCGGGTTAGGGACAGGGATGTCCCGATCCCGATCACGTTTTGGATCGGGGCAGATACTATGCATTTTTAACTGATCGGCGATCGGCATTTCGATCCGATCAGCTCAGCTGATAATTTACGTCAGTTGCCGTAAATGGAGCACAATTTATGACAGGCTGTCACTACGCCAGTAACACAACAAAGCTGCAGTAGCATTAGCTTTCATGTGTTAAAATGTCAGCAATGTGGAAATGCTTCAAATGTTAAAGTGAAAACAGTCCAACAGCCCCTTGCAGCATCTTGAACACGACTGTCTGCAAGGTGGTAGCAGCAGAGATGCGTTTCACTCTACAAATTCAATCCGTCATCTCCGAAGTAAACATGCAGCTGAATACGGAGACTTCACTATAGCAACAGGTAGCTTCGCCGAAGAGACACACTCTGGACTTTGAGAGAACAGACAAGTACCCTCAAGGGGGCAATGAGGCAAAAGATAACGGAAAAGGTGGCTGAATTCATCACGTTGGACAACCAGCCCATCCTTGTTGTGGCGAATTTGGGTTTTTGCCATCCTTTTGGACCCATCATATGCCCTGCCGTCTCAACATTACATTACTGACACTGGCTTACTGGAGCTGCACAACAAAGTACATGACAGCATACTAGAGAATTTAAAAAGCAGCTTCACTGCCATTAGCTTCACTACAGACATTGGGAGCTCTGATGTTTGCCCACTGTCACTGCTGAGTCTCACTGCACAGTCCTCCACCTCTGAGTTAAAGCGTGCAGTGTTACATGAATGCCAGTTTCATCTTAAGGTAACAGTGGGTAAAGCAATAAAAGTAGGGGAGGATGATGTACCAGCTCTAGTTGCACTTTAGACATTGTACTGAAATAACAAGAGTGCTTGTATTTGATAATTGGGTTATATTATACTGTTAATGTTTTGGTTCATGTCTCAGATTAAGCTGCTACATTTTAATAAGGATTGTTTTGAATCTGTATGACTCATATGTTTTTGATCCTATTAAAGTTAAACTGTTTACACCATTTTAAATTGGAGTTTGGATGTTTTGAATTCATTTATTGAATTCAGTTTCTGTTGTGACCAAAAGAGTTAAGTTAACCCTTTACCTACTGAGGCTAAAGATGTCGATTTGGACATATTTTGTTATTCTGGCTGTAAATAGTCAGGAAATGCCCTCAGTCTGAGAGCTTTGGTCCCTTTTCCCAGGAGTACTTGAACTTGACATTTCAACATCTGGTTAATGATTATTGCAAATTATATGGAATTGTCAGCAGATTAGAAGAAGAAAAACATAAAAACAGATTTTTTTTTCATGCCTTTTAAGAGAAGAAATGTTGTTATTGCTCATGAAGTTTTGATTGGACATTTGAAATGTGAACCTATACATGTTTAGACCAATCAGCAGTCATTTTTGGAGTCTAGGACTCTGGGTGTGCAAAAGAGAACTATACTAAACCTCAGTTCAGAAGATGCATCCTTCAAATCACTGTCCTCCTCTATGAACCGTAGCAGCTGTTTTAACGTTCTTGATGGTCTCCCCGACATTATAAATGTGTGTAATAAAACACAGACATGCACAAATTCCACTATCTAATGCTATTTTTAGAAATAAAAACACCACTCTCGCTCGCTCTCCTTTTACTCTCCTCCTTCACTCTCCTTTCTCACTGGTCTTCTGCAAAGCTGACGTTTTTTGCGGTGCTGTTCGACATTACTGTAATATATATACCACATATCATATATTGCCAGAAAGCACAGATTCTCAGCTCTCTGTCAGTGTTGGAATTTTTTTAATTGAGCGAACTTTCGAGGAGTTATGGTGCTGAGAATCTGTGTAGTTGTCTCTCCAAACTTCTGGTGTTTTGCTATGACTGCCCACGTTATATGGTTGCGAGTACTGTAATGGACCATATAAGTGTGCATGCCCACATTTCTCAGCTTTCCAACACGGTTGGAATTTTTCAAATTGGACAAATGTTGACAGAGTTATGGTAATAAAACTCCAGACATATAGAACATATCACCGCTGCTCCCTTAGTAGGTAAAGGGTTAACTTCTAAGTGGAATTATAATTTCTAAAATTCATTTATTGAATTCATATGTTATTGTGACTATTGACTCTGTTACACCATCTCTAAGTGAATCTGAGGTTATTTGAGTTTCCTTTTTTGTCTGCTCCGGTCATTCAGCTGACCACTTTAAGTGGATTGTGATTGTCTGATTGAATACTAAACACTGCACTAAGTGAATGTGTAAATTTATTTTTTGACAGATAATTAAAGTGAAACAGCTGTTACACCATTCTGAGCAGAATGTGATTTTTATGTTTTTTACAACAATATTGGCTGTACTGAGTTAAACAGAATAATTTTGAGATATCTAGTAGTAACAATTGAAACTGTAATCTAGGTAATTATGAGTATCGGATCAGGACTTGGTATTGGCAGATATTCAATATGAAAAAATCAGATCAGGATTGGAGGCCGAAAATGTTGATCTGGACAACCCTAGTCAGGGACATGGTGGGTGTATATAGACAGGAACATGGTGGGTGTATACAGACAGGGACATGGTGGGTATACAGAGACAGAGACATGGATGGACAAAGAAAGTGATCTGTTAGGACACAGTACCTGGGTGATTGAGGACAGAGGCGGGGAGGTGGGGGACAGCTGCGAGGATAGTCCTTTGCGTTGGTCATTGCTAGGCGACAGGGTGAGGGGGCTGATTGGAGTTGGACGTCTTCTGGGGGAGTTGTTGGACAGACGCAGAGAGGAGCTGATGGAAGGATTACTGAGAGATGACTGAAGCTGAGATGCATTCAACGACAGCTGAAGGGACGGGTTACTGAGGGATGAGGACAGACCTGAATGAGACACAAATGTATAGTATTGAATAATCAACTGAGCATTGACTCTAATAATAAGTATAGTTCAACCTTGACTTTTGACTCTGATAATAAACATCGTTAACTCTGACCTTTGACTCTAATAATAAACATCATTAACTCTGACCTTTGACTCTAATAATAAACATCGTTAACTCTGACCTTTGACTCTAATAATAAACATCATTAACTCTGACCTTTGACTCTAATAATAAACATCGTTAACTCTGACCTTTGACTCTAATAATAAACATCGTTAACTCTGATCTTTGACTCTAATAATAAACATCATTAACTCTGACCTTTATCTCTAATAATAAACATCATTAACTCTGACCTTTGACTCTAATAATAAACATTGTTAACTCTGACCTTTGACTCTAATAATAAACATCGTTAACTCTGATCTTTGACTCTAATAATAAACATCGTTAACTCTGACCTTTGACTCTGATAATAAACATCGTTAACTCTGACCTTTGACTCTAATAATAAACATAGTTAACTCTGATCTTTGACTCTGATAATAAACATCGTTAACTCTGACCTTTGACTCTAATAATAAACATCATTAACTCTGACCTTTGACTCTAATAATAAACATAGTTAACTCTGATCTTTGACTCTAATAATAAACATTGTTAACTCTGACCTTTGACTCTAATAATAAACATCGTTAACTCTGACCTTTGACTCTGATAATAAACATCGTTAACTCTGACCTTTGACTCTAATAATAAACATAGTTCAACTCTGACCTTTGACTCTAATAATAAGCATAGCTAAACTTTGACCTTTGACTCTAATAATAAACATCGTTAACTCTGACCTTTGACTTTAATAATAAGCATAGCTAAACTTTGACCTTTGACTCTAATAATAAACATCGTTAACTCTGACCTTTGACTCTAATAATAAGCATAGTTAAACACTGGCCTTTGACTCTAACAATAAACATCGTTAACTCTGACCTTTTACTTTAATAATGAACATCGTTAACTCTGACCTTTGACTCTAATAACAAACAAAGGATGTTCTCCCTACCCTGTGAGCTGCTGATGCCCAGGTGCATCATAGCGGCTGGCAGGTTCCCTGTGCTGCTGCCCCCGCTCAGATTGGGAAAGGCAGTATGGTCATCAGGGTCGAGTGGCGTGGAGAGTGGAGAGGGGAAATGAAGGTTTGTGAGGTCGGGCAGGGAACCGCCTGAATTCATCAAACCCTGAAAGTGAGACAAAGCAGGGTTCTGGTCTGGAGACGGGAAAATACTATGGAGAAAAAAAGATAAGAGATTATAAAGTCTACACTTTATATTAACTTTCATTATTTAATAAGATGAACTAGTGAGAAACATTAACAGAGATGACAATTTCTAAATAGATAAGAGAATTTTAAAAGACATCCAAAACCGGTAAGAGCAAACTTTAGTCAGCATAAATGTGTATAGAACATCCTCGTTGAACATTGTTATGGCATGCATATTATTGTGTCTGAATCCATTATTTCTTTAAAAAAAAAAGATTAATTCATGGCAGTTATTAGTTTCTTTTATAAAGCCCACATCATTGGTTGGGTAAATGAACAGATTATTGACCATTAAAAATGACATTTTAACTGTGAAAAATTCAAACCAGAATAATTTGATGCAGTGGTGTGTGCATCTTCATTTCTACACTCTTTAGAAGTGGCTATACTCTATTTTTTGTTTGTTTCTTTGTCACCACGGAGTAAACCTACTTAAAAATTATTGGTAAACTCCATATACCAGTATACTCCCTGCAGTACACCCATGCTTTGGTATTATTTTATAGTTGAAATTTTTAAGACAAACTTATCTCATTTTAAAGCTCATAAGATCATCGAAAACATTTGTCCTGGTGTAACCAGTACTTCAGGAGGTACAACTAAATGAATGATAATAACAATAACTGTTATTAAAGCTATGATAATATTGAATTTACTTCTAAAATGTTAAATACTTTAACATTAAAGATGCTGTTCACTTAAAACCTTACTCATGATAATGTGAATCAATTATTGAAAATTTAATTTGGAATGTTTTTGTCCAAAAACTTACTTGATTCCAGGCACTTCACAGGATTTGGGTCTGGAGGCCAGAGACTGGACCTGAGGTGTAAATACACAAACATATTAAAATATCAATCATTATAACTTAGAGACCTTATTAAGCCTTTTAAAAAGATACATTAAGTTACTATTGAACTTATTACAGAAGTATTGCAACTTTAAAAAACTTACTGAAATGAAGAATTTTTTTTTACTATCTTTCAGTCATTTAAAGTAAAAGGTCTTCTATAACAGTAAACTGCATGATTTATTGATCTTATTTTAAGTAACATAATCACCCTGCTGCTCTATGATTTTCTGATTCTGACTTGTTTTGTCTAATCTGTTATCACCACATCAGAAAATACATGAACTAACAGATACTTGAATTGATACTTGAAGGAGCTTAAGTGTCTTGGGGTCTTGCTCACAAGTGAGGGTAAAAGGGAGCGTGAGATTGACAGGCGGATTGGCGCAGCATCGCCAGTACTGCGTGCGTTGTGCTGGACCGTTGTGGTGAAGAGGGGGCTGAGCCAAAAGGCAAATCTCTCAACTTACCGGTTGATCTACCTCCCAGCCCTTACCTATGGTCATGAACTCTGGGTAATGACCGAAAGAATGAGAACGCGGCTACAAGCGGCCGAAATGAGTTTCCTCAGAGTAACAATGTGGCTGTAGTCTTAAGTTAAGTTTCACTTTCATTTATGCTAAAAAAGCACATGGTCAATGTTGCTGTGCAGTCTCATCTTGTGTCCTGTGCAAGGAATATTTTCTGTTTACTGAAGCTATCGAAGGCCATATCTGTAAGTTGTATGATGGTCATTTACTTTCTCATTACTAGATACTGACATTTTCTGTATATTTACAGAAAAAGTTTAAATAAGGCAGATGTGTTCGTTTAGCAGCTAGCTTGTATCATTAGCCCTGGAAATGTACAGTTTTCTGTTGTTTTATGTACACGTAAGCATTTCTTTTTTTGAGAGTCATCATGTAAACATGATGTGTTTACATGACAGCATCCACCAACAGTGTGTGAATACATATGAATGAATTAAATTAATGCTTATAAATAGTTTACATAGCTAGCTTCACTATCATTTGCACTACCCCTCAAAAACACGTGTGTATATTGATGTATGTATGTGTATGTAACTGTGCATAGATCTGTACAAGCATAGATAAGAACACCAATGTATACTCCCACAGTACGAAACAGGATGCGGCCCCCTTCCCATGTGTCTATTTTTGTAAGTCCCTCTTTCACATCAGTGCCATGCACACTGTGTGTGTTTATTTATAATCTGGTCTAAGTCCTTCCAAAAGTGAAGTGTACGTATGTAAATATCTAGAGTTGTTCTGATCCTGAAATCAGAAATCAGAATCAGAAATACGTCTGATACTGCTTAAAATACAGGTATTAATATCGGGGAGTACACAAGTTTATGCAACTATCCAATACTGTTTCGTTTAACTTTATATTTTCCTTCATTTAGCCATGCTAAATGTTAGTGCTACAAAGCAGAAATCAATCCTTCGCTGCCAGAAAGCACGTCATGCACGAGCTACCGTTTTTAGAGCAGTGAAGAAGAACCAAATGACCCGCTGCAGCAGCAAAGAATGGTGGTGTGATTGTTAAACAACCTTCCAGACCGGCGCTGTCGTACACGACAGGAAATGACACAGTTTATCAAAAGTGAAATAACTCTTGAACCATAAATCCTTGCCTCTTGCTTGTTTGTTTCCTCTTGAAGCTAGCTGTTGTGTTTTCCCATTGATCCTTTTGATGCCTTTGAATCCCCTACAGCAGCATTTACAATCCAATAACAATCATTTATAACCACTAGCTTGAATGCTAACCACCACATTGTTTATCCTTTGTGAGGGTCTGTCAGCCAACAGCAGGCTGTTCTGCTGCCCAGATAGAGCACAATAGAGAGAGAGAGAGAGAGAGAGAGAGAGAGAGAGACTGTGATGCAGCCTCCTGTATTATTGTTATTTTAATATTTAGCAGTAAAACTCAATAATCAGCAGAAAAACAACTTAAGGCTCACAGAGATACTGGACATTATATTCTGTTTGTTGAGTCAAATACAGGTCTACAATAATTTTCTAGTCTGCACAGTCAGTCCAGAAAGTTCACACTGGTATCAGGACTCAGTATTGGCTGATACCCAACACCTTGGTATTGGAAAATCTCTATAAATATCTAAATATTGTACCATTACTATTACTATTATCAGTATTATTATTTCTAACTTTGGTTAAATTGTATTTAAGTATTGGTTTCACATTTTATTTCTTACTTTTGCTAAATATTGCTAATTTCTGTCCCTCTTGTTGAGCCGTTGGAATGACCAAATTTCCCCCGATGAGAGATCAATAACTACATTTACATGCAGTCAATAACCCTTTCATAACCGGAATATTAGCAATAACCTGGTTGCACACGTCCATGTAAACACCAATAACCCTTTTGAAAAACCAGAATATGCTCATATTCCGGTTTTTATAAACCTGAATATGACCCCTGGTTTACTCCTTTTCTAACCCGAATATTTGGTCATATATACGCCTATCGGGATATCCCCATCGAAAGGAAAATTAAATTGTGTTCTGTGCACGTTCTATTTGCAAGGAATCTTGGTCTTTTGAGTACAGGAACTACTTGTTGTAAACATGGCGAAACGCAACACAACACCACACTTTTGGTGTTGTCCGTGGGGGCTCGGGTGGAAACGGGTAGCATGGATATGGATGGCACAGCTCCGGCTCAATTTCCTATTTCTTCACGTTCTCACCTTCCATTAATGAAGAAAGTGAGACAGAAAAGTGTCAAGCAGCGTTTCCGCTAGACTTGTTTTATCCCGGTCAAAATGACCGGCAGTCCTCAACAATTCCGGTCATTTAGAACAACTACTGGACATTTGCTTTAACATTATTTTGCTGCATTAACAGCAGCAAAGCGCATAAATATCTGATTTTTTTGTGTAAATGGTTTAAAGTATAAAAATGAAAGCTGCGCTTTTCCTTACGCACGCAGTCAGTTACACAATATACGCCCGCGTTAAACTCATCAACAACAACAGTTAGCTTCACATCAGTTCCGTGAGCCTGTTAGCACATTAGCCGCTATCATAACTTTGCAGCTTACAACAGCCAAATACCATCCTCCAGCGACAACGACGACACATCCAAACACATAAAAAAAAGTGCTCTCTTAACTGGACACTGTGTTAGAACTGTACATTTCAAATGAAAAATGAGTCTTACCGTCAGCTGCTAATATCAGTCCTCATGATCATAACCTCTCTGAAGAGAGACAGAGCCTTGGATATCAGCTCCAGCGGTCCATGCCGTTCTGCATGATGTGATTTTGTGTTGACTACAATCAATCTTTATCTGAGGATTGGTCATAGGTAGTTTATCGAAGTCCACTACAACTCTGCTCGGCGTAGGCCTCTCTCTCTCCCTCTCTGCTGCTGCATCAGTGTTTATGACGCTCAGGTGTACAGTTCCCTTTGTTTCAGCCTCTTCATTACTCACAGTGATGACAAAAAATCCTTTCGTACTGCTGATGACATTAAGCCTTTGGTTAACCAGGAAAACCTCACTTAGATTAAAATTCTGCTTGACGAGAAGGCTCTGGCCAAACTTTCCCACTTTCCCTGCATAGTCCCCAGCGATACTGAGGCTGCGCAGAGCTTTGACGTCATCGTGCATACATAATTAGCCATGTGCTTGCTGTCTGAGGAGATAACCCCAGCACCGCAGGACAGTAGATGTAGTAAGATTAGGCAACTTTTAGTTTATATTAACGCATTCTTGCAACATATCTTCTCGGTTACACAAAATATAATATGAACGTATTCAGTATTTACTTATCTGGTCGTTTGCATGTTTTCTGCTGGACATTTTTATATTTTTATCTGCCGGACTTCCACCCTTTTTACTGGCCAATGAACGGCAAATGCCGGCTAATGGAAACTCAGGTGTCAAGTACTGGTGGTGGGTCAGTACCAGCACCAAAGCGCAAACAAAGGCGACTGTCACCAGCCCCGGACTGTTCATTATCCGCCATGCTGCTGTTGTTGGTTTTGTTTTTCAATACAGGAAAAAGAAGCAGAGATGGCGTTCTCCGTGCGTCGAGACGTTGTCCGTGCGTTGCGGTTTTGATCGGGATATCCCAATTGATTACAATGACCATGTATACAGGAGTAACCCTGTTTGCTCACGCATGTAAGCGGGTTATTCCGAATGTTTCAGAAACCGGAATATTGACCTTAACCCGAATATTTACTGCATATAAACGTAATCAATAAAAGCTCTTATCTTAGGGAGTCTGTATTCATGAAGAGTAAATATAATGGGATGTAAATACAGCACGATAATAGGAAACATCATTGCAATTTACACCATAACACGTATGATAACTGATATAAAACTGATTTAAGAAATAGAATCACAGGTGCAAGTGTGCATTTCACCTTCTTGGCCTCCCAAAGCTGCTTGGGCAGAGGTTTACAGACTCCCATTAGACTCTCATCATTAGAGAGTGGCGGGAACGAGAAGACTGGGGGGGGGCAAAAAATAAAAAATAAAATAAAAACAACAAATTGTCTACATATAATCAATAAAATAAAAACAACAACAATACATCTTCATATATTCTATTAACTTAAATAACATTATATAAACAACGTACATATTATCAAAAAAAAAACCTTAATATAAATAAGATCTTCATATAATCTATAAACTAAAATAACATTTATATAAGTAATGTCTACATATAATCTATAAACTAAAATAATAACATTTACATAAATAACATCTACATATAATCTATTGACTAAAATAACATTTATATAAATTATGTCAACATATAGTCTATAAACTAAAATAATTACATTTACATAAATAACATCCACATGTAATCCATAAACTAAAACAACAAATATTTAAATAACATCTTAAAACTCACATTCACACATTAAAACCACATGTTAAACAAATTAGACAACATGAATGTTAGGTGTAAATATTAGAGGACGCTGCAGACTCACTGTTTCCTGCTCCATCCACCTCGGCATCATTAACACTCGCTGTTTGTCAAAGACAGAAACACAAAAATAGTTAAACCCATTTTAAAACCATTTTCTTGGTAGTCTATAATAATTATTCAAATATATTTATATTTTTAATTTCAAACATTTATCTTTGATCAGACATTTAATTTAGGAATTTCATATTTATTTATTTTTATCTGTTGGTTTTGTATTCATTTCCTTTTAATTAAGTTATTTTTAAATTATTTGATTTTATTACAGAAGCCTTCGGATTTAAACATTTTGTTAGATTATTAGATGCATTTTCTTTGCTACTTTTACCTCCACCAAGGAGGATAGGAGGTAGCAACAAACTCAAAAAGACAGTCCTGTTTGTTAACAATATTAATCCAGTGTAAAAATCTGCGGTGGAATCAGCAGAATTGAAGTTAAGCTTGTAAAGCTTGTACTTTTTGGTTACTTTACTTTGTTGATATATTATTTTTGTTATGAGAGCATCCTAAGATGGAAATAAAATAAAATTCAAGACCTATAAGGAGTGTTCATATGATTTTACTTGTTCATGGTAGTGTGAAATTAATTAAAGCACAAATAATTGTGATAATTGTAAAATTGCAATTATTTCTCTGACAATAACCGTACCAAGAAAATCTGTAATCGTGACATCCCTATGTTCCACAAAACCAAGTTGCGGCATTGTTTGGAGTGAGCCCTAGTAGCCTCCAAACTGAAAGCCAAGTTCTATATAACGGGGGATGTCAGAGACAGGATGTGAAGTGGGCATCTCAAGTAGACAACACCCCAAGAAGACCGTTTCCTGCCATCCCACAGCAGTGTGTGACCAGGCTGTTCTGGCTGTGTATAGTTCTTCCACATGCTACTAAGGCTCCTGTTTGTTAAATGAACAAACTGTTACATTTCCAATATGTCTTGTATATTCAAACTTCAATCATCCAATCCACTAAACACCAAACCCTAAACCCTAACCCTAACCCTAACACCAAACAAGAGTCAATGGCAGAATCAGCTGTTTGTCATTGGCATATTTTCAACTCCAAACTTTGACGTCATAATCCCATAGATTGACGTTAGACTTAGTATTTAAAATCTAGTTTGTTAAATCGACACTTTCTTTCATTATTTCCATATAATAGCTGCCCATCAGATAAAGACTGGAAGCCTGATACTTCTACTTTTCACACAGCCCACGGACCTGAATGTGTGAGGGTGAAGAGCGATGATAGCCAGTGGAGAAAAAGACACCCCTGTTCCACCGCAATAAAAGAATACCACCAGTACGTACAATATCTGTGAACTTGAAATACTTTGTTTCATTGAAAAAAAAAAAAAAGAAAAAAGAAACTCTTTTTTGTTGTTGTTGCTTTTGTAGGGAGGAGTTGACCTATCTGATGCCCTCATCACTTACTGCAAAGTCCTGGTAAAAGACATTTTTGTACCATTTTATGGACATTGCCACAGTGAACGCCTTCATACTGCATGGAGAACTGGCCAGGGGGAAAGGTGAAAAACCCCTGACCCAGAAGGCCTTCAGGGAGACTGGCTGAGCAGCTGGCTCAGGTAGGCTCAGCTATCACATCCACACCAACATCATCTGCAGCTGCACCATCAACATCGGGCACGTCACATCACAAACCAGTACACATAACTGGCGACAAAAAAACAGGCAGACTGAAATGCAGGCAGTGCCATTCAAAGACTCCTGTCAGGTGTGGATCCTGCAACATCCCACTGTGTTTTGTGGCCATTAGTGACTGTTACATACCTGGCACAATGCACTCAGACTGTAGATTGCATGCAGATGTAAAATCAGTTGATAACAGTGTAATGTAAATAGTTTCTCCTGTTTTCTGTGACATATTTCATATAAATATTTTTTTTACCACCAAAGCACTTGTATGACCTGTTATTTTATACAATTTTAGCTGCAAAAACAGAAAAATTCACAAAATGTCCCTTTTTTCTTTGCTGAGTCTTTGACAGGGCTACTGATAGTGAATCTGCATAATAAGATGCCTCTAAGTCTAACCTTTCCATAGAGCCCAAGATCATGACTGTACACCAAAGCATTCAAAAGTTATAACCGTTTCACCAACTTGGGTGTCCATGGTGCCAAATGTGCCAATTGGAGTCTCCAATTGACACATTTGGGAACGCCTGGGCATTCTCTTAGAAAAACGTCTGTAAAATACTCATATACTGATTTTTTTAATGAAATTTTGTGTGTAAGTAGGTAGCACTTCATACTCTGCTCTCAACTTGTATTCAAGCCATTACACACAAGTCCCTTTTAGCTGTTTATTATTATTAACCTTTATTCAACCAGGTTGGTCCCATTGAGATTAAAAACCTCTTTTTCAAGGGAGACCTGGCCAAGACAGGCAGCAGCAAAAAACACAAAGTTACAAACGGAAATACAAGGAGATACAGAGTACAATTTACAAAACACAACGTTTTGGATTAAAACCATCTATGAGTCATATCTGGGGAATCAATTGTTGTTTATGATGAAAAAAGCCAAGCGAGGATTAAAGTATTTGTACTTTTATGTTCAAACTACAATAAATCAGTTGTAGTGGCACCTGCAGTAATTCCACATTGTTGAGGAAAAACTTTAGAATGTTACCTTTCAAAAGAGGCCAATCCCATGCATGTACACCAAAGGGTTCAAGAACAGTTATCATTTCTTTTGGGTATGTCTTGGTCAGGCGTTTTTCCCAAATTTGGACTTTAATTTCATGATTACAAATTTTATTTCTTATTTTGACCTTTTCAACTCATGATTTTGATTTTCTAATATAGTTGCCTTTAAAAAACATTATTTTTCAATTTAAATTTCATGTTTCAACATTTTTTTTCAACTAATAAATTTACTTTTCTAAGATTATGAGCCTTAAAACTTATCTTTTTAACTTTTTAAATGTCAAAATCATTTATCATTTTTTCATATTTTATTACTGGTGAAATTAGGTTGACAGTTTATGGTTAAAAAGGTTAGCCTGTTAAGCCCTTAGGTTAGACCTGAATCCAGAATCCAGCCCCTGCTGTGATTTGAGTTTGACACCCCTGCTCTAAATGATTGGAACTTCTGTGAAGTTATAAGCAAAACGTGACTGAACAAAATAAGATGCTAAATTAAACAGATATATTAATTGGGAAAAAACATGACTACGATTGCCTCCGCCACCTTTAAACTGTGGAATGCAAACACCTGATTCAAGAGGGGTCTGACTGCATATCGTACACTCTGGTGGCCACTCGCAGAGACCGTTCATCTGAGACACCATATCTCAGAACAGAAATACACCCTTAAGTTTTCTAAACAGAATCTGATTAACCTTCTGTTTAGGGTTAGGGTGTCAGGGTAATGGTTAGGATACCAAAGGTTAAAAGTAAGAAACCTGACCTGCCAAACGTACACAGCAAATTCAGAAGCGTTACATTTTTGGTGTTGGCCACATTTTAGCCAGTGTAGAGTTAATTTTACTCTGATAGAGTCAAATCTCTCAATATTTACTCTCAGATGCAAATGAGTTGGAGTTAAAAATGAGAGTGTCAGTTAATTAAATCTGTAGGTGTCACTGCAGCATTTTTAACTAAACTTTTCACTCTGAACTCTCAACCTGGATGTGACACTGGTAGTGTTATTCTCTCAGCCCCACCCCCATTTTCAGTCACTCGCTGGCAAGGCCCACCACGACGTCTCTGTCTGCAGTCTCTGCATTGACCTCTTGTGCTTCATGTTGTCTGGTAAGAAAATAATCTTTTCTGGACGATTTATGTTTTGGTTTAGATACGGATATTTTTCCTGTTGTGAAACCTGTAAGCTGATATAATGCCACAACTCTCGTGCTAGCCTTGCTTACTTGATATTTTTAAGTGACTTAATTCATTTAAAACTTGATTAAACTAACAAGAGCTAAAACAGTGTTCATGTTAAATGTTTAGTGACATTTAATTAGATTAGGCTTTACATCTAGGAATTAAATTGTTCTTATTCTAAAGTAATATAAATATTTGAAATATTTTATCATTCTGACTCTAAAAACAACAAACATCTAAAAGTCTCTGACATTTATTGGTTTTGACTAGGTCAACTTTGTAAACATTTTAAGAATTTAATTGTTGGTATTAATAAAGGATATAATAATTAAGAAACATTTGATCATTCTGATTCTGAACCCCTGATCTCTCTCCATCTCTTCATGGCAGAGAACAAGCCAATCAGTTTGAAGCTTTGAGAGGTTGATTAAACTGATGACATAAATCTGGACTTTTTATTGTGATTCTAAGCCCTTTTTACAGATTTTTAACCCTAAAAATCACTCTGGCTCTTATGAACGTCATCATTTTTTAAATCCTCTGGTAGAAAACAATTTTAAATTACAATCATAACATACTTTTATTACATCTTACTTTTCATATTTTTAAAATGAAACAGAAATGGAAAACAGAAAATTTACGTAGAAGGAACATTCTTCATCCCAAGACTTTGACGGGTATCTGAGCTTGTAATGCTCTTCACTAGTAGTTTTGGTATTCAAAGGGTTTTAACACACTCTTATCCATTCATACACATTGACACAGATGGTTAAAGCTGCTGTAGAGAGTGCCAAAGCTGCATTTATTGTACAGAGATATGTCGTAAATGATGCCTGATAGTTGATGTGAGAAAGTCTCACCGTTGCGTTGGGGAGGTGCTCGGCTCATTGTCTGATTGCCTCCAAATGGATCCTGAGGGTTTGGAATCATCGCGCTGGTATGAAGAGCAGAGTCTGAGTTGGTCCTGTAGGAGGAGGGACAGCTATAAATCTAATATCCTTCTATAGACAGCTGTTTAACATTTTAACTGTTTAAATAAAGTCTCATTCATGTTCATCATTCAAACAAATAAAAAAATAAATTACTGGCATATTTAGTGAGTAAAAAATTAATGCATTTCTTTATTCTATGATTTTTTTATGGATTGTATCACTGAATCAGTTTGATATTTAAATACTTTATAATTGAATGAGTTGTAAATGAAATATTTATATATGAACAGTTTTAAACTAAATACTTCACAAATTCATGTTTTAAATATAACATTTTTAAATAAAATATGTTTAAATTAGAGTTTAAGCTTTAAATATTTCTAAAAAAAACATTCACTCATTCACGTGGATAAAACAAAGTATTATATTCTTAATGTCATGTCTTTGGATATTGAATTAAATCAAATGTTTTAAAAGTGAATTTCAATTAAAAACATTACATTATTTGAATGAAACAGTTTACTGTTGAATGTGCTTGACTCAAATTAATATGAAAAAATTTTATTGAATATTTACATTCTAACATAACATAAAATAATAAGAATAAAAAAACAAAGACTTTTCAAAGGAAAAAACAAGTTGGTGACTAAAACCTAAGGTTCAAAAGTCACCAAGCAATTTACAAAGAGATGTGCCTGCAGCACGGATCCAAGCCAGGAGAACCCGTAGGGTGAACAAACGTGTGGTACTAAACTCCAGATCCAAACTAACCCAACGTGTGGTACTAAACTCCAGATCCAAACTAATCCAACGTGTGGTACCAAACTCCAGATCCAAACTAACCTAACGTGTGGTACTAAACTCCATTTCCAAACTAACCTAACGTGTGGTACTAAACTCCAGATCCAAACTAACCTAACGTGTGGTACTAAACTCCATTTCCAAACTAACCTAACGTGTGGTACTAAACTCCATTTCCAAACTAACCTAACGTGTGGTACTAAACTCCACTTCCAAACTAACCCAACGTGTGGTACCAAACTCCATTTCCAAACTAACCTAACGTGTGGTACTAAACTCCAGATCCAAACTAACCTAACGTGTGGTACTAAACTCCATTTCCAAACTAACCTAACGTGTGGTACTAAACTCCATTTCCAAACTAACCTAACGTGTGGTACTAAACTCCACTTCCAAACTAACCCAACGTGTGGTACCAAACTCCATTTCCAAACTAATCCAACGTGTGGTACTAAACTCCAGATCCAAACTAACCTAACGTGTGGTACTAAACTCCAGATCCAAACTAACCCAACGTGTGGTACCAAACTCCATTTCCAAACTAACCTAACGTGTGGTACTAAACTCCATTTCCAAACTAACCCAACGTGTGGTACTAAACTCCAGATCCAAACTAACCCAACGTGTGGTACTAAACTCCAGATCCAAACTAACCCAACGTGTGGTACTAAAATCCAGATCCAAACTAACCCAACGTGTGGTACTAAACTCCAGATCCAAACTAATCCAACGTGTGGTACTAAACTCCAGAGCCAAACTAATCCAACGTGTGGTACCAAACTCCAGATCCAAACTAACCCAACGTGTGGTACCAAACTCCAGAGCCAAACTAACCCAACGTGTGGTACTAAACTCCACATCCAAACTAATCCAACGTGTGGTACCAAACTCCAGAGCCAAACTAACCCAACGTGTGGTACAAAACTCCATTTCCAAACTAACCCAACGTGTGGTACAAAACTCCATTTCCAAACTAACCCAACGTGTGGTACAAAACTCCAGAGCCAAACTAATCCAACGTGTGGTACTAAACTCCAGATCCAAACTAACCCAACGTGTGGTACTAAACTCCATTTCCAAACTAACCCAACGTGTGGTACTAAACTCCATTTCCAAACTAACCCAACGTGTGGTACTAAACTCCATTTCCAAACTAACCCAACGTGTGGTACTAAACTCCATTTCCAAACTAACCCAACGTGTGGTACTAAACTCCAGATCCAAACTAATCCAACGTGTGGTACTTAACTCCAGAGCCAAACTAATCCAACGTGTGGTACTAAACTCCAGATCCAAACTAACCCAACGTGTGGTACTAAACTCCAGATCCAAACTAACCCAACATGTGGTACTAAACTCCAGATCCAAACTAATCCAAAGTGTGGTACTAAACTCCAGAGCCAAACTAACCCAACGTGTGGTACTAAACTCCAGAGCCAAACTAATCCAACGTGTGGTACTAAACTCCAGAGCCAAACTAACCCAACGTGTGGTACTAAACTCCAGAGCCAAACTAATCCAACGTGTGGTACTAAACTCCAGAGCCAAACTAACCCAACGTGTGGTACTAAACTCCAGAGCCAAACTAACCCAACGTGTGGTACCAAACTCCAGATCCAAACTAATCCAACGTGTGGTACTAAACTCCAGAGCCAAACTAACCCAACGTGTGGTACTAAACTCCAGATCCAAACTAACCCAACGTGTGGTACTAAACTCCAGAGCCAAACTAACCCAACGTGTGGTACTAAACTCCAGAGCCAAACTAATCCAACGTGTGGTACTAAACTCCAGATCCAAACTAACCCAACGTGTGGTACTAAACTCCAGAGCCAAACTAACCCAACATGTGGTACAAAACTCCAGAGCCAAACTAATCCAACGTGTGGTACTAAACTCCAGATCCAAACTAACCCAACGTGTGGTACTAAACTCCATTTCCAAACTAACCCAACGTGTGGTACCAAACTCCAGATCCAAACTAACCCAACGTGTGGTACTAAACTCCAGATCCAAACTAATCCAACGTGTGGTACTAAACTCCAGATCCAAACTAACCCAACGTGTGGTACTAAACTCCGTTTCCAAACTAACCCAACGTGTGGTACTAAACTCCATTTCCAAACTAACCCAACGTGTGGTACTAAACTCCATTTCCAAACTAACCCAACGTGTGGTACTAAACTCCATTTCCAAACTAACCCAACGTGTGGTACTAAACTCCATTTCCAAACTAATCCAACGTGTGGTACTTAACTCCAGATCCAAACTAACCCAACGTGTGGTACTAAACTCCAGAGCCAAACTAACCCAACGTGTGGTACTAAACTCCAGAGCCAAACTAATCCAACGTGTGGTACTAAACTCCAGATCCAAACTAACCCAACGTGTGGTACTAAACTCCAGAGCCAAACTAACCCAACATGTGGTACAAAACTCCAGAGCCAAACTAATCCAACGTGTGGTACTAAACTCCAGATCCAAACTAACCCAACGTGTGGTACTAAACTCCAGATCCAAACTAACCCAACGTGTGGTACTAAACTCCAGATCCAAACTAATCCAACGTGTGGTACTAAACTCCAGAGCCAAACTAACCCAACGTGTGGTACAAAACTCCAGAGCCAAACTAATCCAACGTGTGGTACTAAACTCCAGATCCAAACTAACCCAACGTGTGGTACTAAACTCCATTTCCAAACTAACCCAACGTGTGGTACTAAACTCCAGATCCAAACTAATCCAACGTGTGGTACTTAACTCCAGAGCCAAACTAATCCAACGTGTGGTACTAAACTCCAGATCCAAACTAACCCAACGTGTGGTACTAAACTCCAGATCCAAACTAACCCAACGTGTGGTACTAAACTCCAGATCCAAACTAATCCAACGTGTGGTACTAAACTCCAGATCCAAACTAATCCAACATGTGGTACTAAACTCCAGATCCAAACTAATCCAACATGTGGTACTAAACTCCAGAGCCAAACTAACCCAACGTGTGGTACTAAACTCCAGATCCAAACTAATCCAACGTGTGGTACTAAACTCCAGAGCCAAACTAACCCAACGTGTGGTACTAAACTCCAGATCCAAACTAATCCAACGTGTGGTACTAAACTCCAGATCCAAACTAACCCAACGTGTGGTACTAAACTCCAGATCCAAACTAATCCAACGTGTGGTACTAAACTCCAGAGCCAAACTAACCCAACGTGTGGTACTAAACTCCAGAGCCAAACTAATCCAACGTGTGGTACTAAACTCCAGAGCCAAACTAACCCAACGTGTGGTACTAAACTCCAGATCCAAACTAATCCAACGTGTGGTACTAAACTCCAGATCCAAACTAACCCAACGTGTGGTACTAAACTCCAGATCCAAACTAACCCAACGTGTGGTACTAAACTCCAGATCCAAACTAACCCAACGTGTGGTACTAAACTCCAGAGCCAAACTAATCCAACGTGTGGTACTAAACTCCAGAGCCAAACTAACCCAACGTGTGGTACTAAACTCCAGATCCAAACTAATCCAACGTGTGGTACTAAACTCCAGATCCAAACTAACCCAACGTGTGGTACTAAACTCCAGATCCAAACTAACCCAACGTGTGGTACAAAACTCCAGAGCCAAACTAACCCAACGTGTGGTACTAAACTCCAGATCCAAACTAACCCAACGTGTGGTACAAAACTCCAGAGCCAAACTAACCCAACGTGTGGTACCAAACTCCAGATCCAAACTAACCCAACGTGTGGTACCAAACTCCAGATCCAAACTAACCTAACGTGTGGTACCAAACTCCAGATCCAAACTGACCCAACAACTGGTACCAAACTCCAGATCCAAACTAACCCAACAACTGGTACCAAACTCCAGATCCAAACTAACCCAACAAGTGGTACCTTAAGCCAGACTAGAGTCGTTCTGCTTCTTTTACCAGTATCAGAAATACAGTCTGATACTGCTTTAAATGCAGGTATCAGTATTAGTGAGTACACAAGTTTCACCAATGCAATAGCTTCATATTTTGCTTTGTTTAGCCATGCTAAATATTAGCGCTTTAAACTGGAAATCAATCCCTCTCCTTGCCAGGGCTACCATCAATGGGGCCGTGTTTGTAGAGCAGTAAAGAAAAAGCAGAGGACCCACTGCAGCAGCAACAAATGGTGGCTGTACGACAGTTTTTCTCTGAATGTGACCGTTAAAACACCTTCCAGATCAGTGCTGTCAAACACAACAGGAAGAGACACAGTTTATCCAAAGTTAAGTAACTCTTCAACCATAAATCCCTACCTCTTACTTGTTTTTTCTTCTTGAAGCTAGCCGTTGTACTTTACTATTGATCCTTTTGATGCCTTTGAATCCCTTACAGCAGCATTTTCAGCGGGTCTGAAACTCATGTGGCTATTGGGGACGTTAATGATTAAATCCACAGCAGTAAACCCAATATTGAACATCTTTTTTATCCATTTTAATCCAATTAAGATAATTTATAACCGCTACCTTAAATGCGAACTGCCAAATTATGTACTCTTTGTGAGAGACTGTCAGCCAATGGCAGGCTGCACTATAATCGCATGAAGCTGCTCCGATAGAGCGCAATAGAGAGAGAGAGAGAGAAAGAGACTGTGATGCAGCCCCCTGTATTGTTTTTATTTTAATATTCAGCATTAAAACTTAATAATCAGCAGAAAAAACTTCAAGCTCACAGAGATGCTGTACATTACGATCCTATTTGTTGAGCCACGTTCTGAGTCAAATACAGGTCTACAATAATTTACTAGTCTGCACAGTCAGTCCAGAAAGTTCACACTGGTATCGGATCAGGACTTGGTATCAGCCGATACCCAACACCCACCTTAAATGGTAATTGAACACCCAGGCCCAAATTTAACAAATGAGTGGTACCAAAAGCCAAAGCCAGATTTTACCAATTAGTGGCACTGATCACCAGGATATCTGGTAACTTTTATAAAAATCATAAAAAAGAAAAAAAAATAACAACACAATCTTTTAAAAAAAAGTGATCTGGGATTAAAACATAGAAGCCCCCCCCCACCACACACACACACACACACATCCACACAGACACACACACAAAAAACCAAAACAAAACAAAACAAAGATATATGTCAATTATAAGGACGATAATGAGAAAAATGTTAAGGACAGTCAGAAAATAAATGGAAGAGAAAAAGTAAATCAAGGGTTTTCTAATTAGGACACAGAGTCAGAGAAGATATTCTGATCAGTGACAGACAGCTGAAAATTAAAGATAAACAAGAGATTAAATTACCTAGAAGAAAGAGTAATAAGATATCACAATTAAGAAACAGAAGAGATTAAATCAGATTAAACAAACTAAACCAGGAGTGTCAGAGTCACTGTGATGAAGAACAGATTAAATCGGATTAAACAAACTAAACCAGGAGTGTCAGAGTCACTGTGATGAAGAACAGATTAAATCGGATTAAACAAACTAAACCAGGAGTGTCAGAGTCACTGTGATGAAGAACAGATTATATCAGATTAGCCAAACTAAACCAGGAGTGTCAGAGTCACTGTGATGAAGAACAGATTATATCAGATTAGCCAAACTAAACCAGGAGTGTCAGAGTCACTGTGATGAAGAACAGATTATATCAGATTAGCCAAACTAAACCAGGAGTGTCAGAGTCACTGTGATGAAGAACAGATTATATCAGATTAGCCAAACTAAACCAGGAGTGTCAGAGTCATTGTGATGAAGAACAGATTAAATCGGATTAAACAAACTAAACCAGGAGGGTTAGAGTCACTGAGATGAAGAGCAGGTTAAATCAGATATGATGATGAAGATGAGGAGTTCACCTGTTGAGTTGAGATATCAATCTAAACCCAGGTCGTTTGTCCTCCATCGACAATGGCTCCTCCCTTAAAACCAGAACACAGACCTTTTTAATCCCTGGTGTTGATGAATGGGTTACTTTTTCATAAAAAGATGATTATACTTAAAAAGGCAAAATGACCCTGATTATCTCAATCAAATCAAATCAAATATACTTTATTGTCCCACTCAGGGAAATTTGTCCTGGACTCAGGAGCTGCTCCATAGATGCCCCCACAGCCACAACGACACAACAACACATCATCAGGCACAACAATACCAGCAAACAAATAACAAAATTATACAAAATGAATGCATTCTAAAAATTCATTATAATAAAAACACTATACATATTGCACAATCTTCAGCCTCAAGAAACATTGTTTAGGAGTTTGATGAAGGTTGGAACAAATGAATTCTTGAAACGGTTAAGTTTGCAGTGAGGGACTCTGAATCGTCTTCCCGAGGGCAGGAGGTCATATTCTGAGTGGAGAACGTGGGATGAATCGGTCACTATCCTCTGAGCTTGCCTAAGAACAGTTTGTTCATAAATAGACTGCAGGGTCTCCACGACTGTATCTACTTTAGAAATCAAACAAAATCTAGAGCAAAGTAAAAACACCAATGATAACGAACAATTCCCATTTAAAAAAGACATTGACAAAGAATTTAGATTTAACAAAGACGATAAAATAGGATTCACGTTTAATAAAGACGATAAAATAGGATTCACGTTTAATAAAGATGATAAAATAGGATTCACGTTTAATAAAGATGATAACGAAGGATTCACGTTTAATAAAGATGAAAATGAAGGATTCACGTTTAATAAAGATGAAAATGAAGGATTCACGTTTAATAAAGATGATAACGAAGGATTCACGTTTAATAAAGATGATAACGAAGGATTCACGTTTAATAAAGATGAAAATGAAGGATTCACGTTTAATAAAGATGATAACGAAGGATTCACGTTTAATAAAGATGATAACGAAGGATTCACGTTTAATAAAGATGATAATGAAGGATACATGTTTAATAAAGATGATAACGAAGGATTCACGTTTAATAAAGATGAAAATGAAGGATTCACGTTTAATAAAGATGATAACGAAGGATTCACGTTTAATAAAGATGATAACGAAGGATTCACGTTTAATAAAGATGATAATGAAGGATTCACGTTTAATAAAGATGAAAACGAAGGATTCACGTTTAATAAAGATGAAAACGAAGGATTCACGTTTAATAAAGATGAAAACGAAGGATACATGTTTAATAAAGATAACGAAGGATTCACGTTTAATAAAGATGATAACGAAGGATTCACGTTTAATAAAGATGATAACGAAGGATTCACGTTTAATAAAGATGAAAACGAAGGATTCACGTTTAATAAAGATGAAAACGAAGGATTCACGTTTAATAAAGATGATAACGAAGGATTCACGTTTAATAAAGATGATAACGAAGGATTCACGTTTAATAAAGATGAAAACGAAGGATTCACGTTTAATAAAGATGATAACGAAGGATTCACGTTTAATAAAGATGATAACGAAGGATTCACGTTTAATAAAGATGATAACGAAGGATTCACGTTTAATAAAGATGATAACGAAGGATTCACGTTTAATAAAGATGATAACGAAGGATTCACGTTTAATAAAGATGAAAATGAAGGAATCATGTTTAATAAAGATGAAAACGAAGGATTCACGTTTAATAAAGATGATAACGAAGGATTCAAGTTTAATAAAGATGAAAATGAAGGATTCACGTTTAATAAAGATGATAACGAAGGATTCACGTTTAATAAAGATGATAACGAAGGATTCACGTTCAATAAATATGATAACGAAGGATTCACGTTTAATAAAGATGATAACGAAGGATTCACGTTTAATAAAGATGATAACGAAGGATTCACGTTTAATAAATATGATAACGAAGGATTCATGTTTAATTAATATGATAACGAAGGATTCACGTTTAATAAAGATGATAACGAAGGATTCATGTTTAATTAATATGATAACGAAGGATTCACGTTTAATAAAGATGATAACGAAGGATTCATGTTTAATTAATATGATAACGAAGGATTCACGTTTAATAAAGATGATAACGAAGGATTCATGTTTAATAAAGATGATAACGAAGGATTCACGTTTAATAAATATGATAACGAAGGATTCATGTTTAATTAATATGATAACGAAGGATTCACGTTTAATAAAGATGATAACGAAGGATTCATGTTTAATTAATATGATAACGAAGGATTCACGTTTAATAAAGATGATAACGAAGGATTCATGTTTAATTAATATGATAACGAAGGATTCACGTTTAATAAAGATGATAACGAAGGATTCATGTTTGAGTAAGATGATTACAAAGGATTCATAAAGTAAATCATAAAGATGTTCAGATAAAATCAAATGGACTTAGTGAAAGTAGAACATCACCGATAGAGAGAGGGAAATTAAATAAACTGGCAGGGATCAAATAAAATCAGTGTAGACTTTTATGGGACAGAAGCGATCGGATGAGCTCCATGGAACCAAAAAAACCCCTGAGTGTACATCTACAGGAGATTAACAGAAACATGTCTCTACAGAGACTTTTCTCCTTCATGTTGGTCCCTAGAGAGACTGACTTAGCTAAATAAGACCAAAGATGGCTAGATGGAGGAAGAGGAGAGTGTGGGAATGTGACCCTGAAACAAACAACTGGTTTAAACCAGGCTGGAGGAGACTGAAGAAATTTATGTCTAGCCAGTCTGAGGGTTTAGACCTTTCTTTGGCCCTGTTAGGGTTGGAGGACATGGACTACTGTATGGGTACACAAGCTGGATTAGACTGTTCCTCTAGATCAGTGGTTCTCAACTGGTCTATCCTCGGGACCCACCACCAGCACTTGAATGAGCTATCACAACCCAAATTCCTGAAAAGTTTCAAAATCATAAATATATGAACAAAGAATGTTAAAATTTGTATCACATATGGAACAAACACAAAAAAACAAACAAACAAACAAACAAAAAAAAAAACAGGACCAGTGTGTTATAATAAAACCCCTAAACTGACATGCATGAATACATTGTATTTTACCCCCTACCCCATGGTATGTTGTACATTTATCGTTTTTGATATTTTGAGAAATGAACACTTACCAGATAATACTGATTAAATGGAAAAATAGAGAAAAATAAAATGTATAAGGTGCTAAGACCTTGTATTCATCATGGACTAGGGATAGGTACCTTTCACATTTGAACCGATACGGTACCGATTCCCGGTACCTGTGAACCGGTATTAGTACACAACGGTACCCATTTTCAGGACTTTTGATTGTGAATAATATGCAATAATAAATGTTAATATAACCTAAAAACGAATGACTTTTCAATATCAAAACACTATCAACTATCAAATATATCAAAAGAATTTGTACACATTTGTAATGGAACATCACAAGTGTTTTTAAAAAAAATTACTCCTACATGGAAAACCTAAACTACTATAACAACCAAGTGTTTTTTCTTTATATTTCACAAATTAAAACCCAGCCCACTACCTCCTATATCTCCAATGTCCCCTCTTGGAAAAATGTGCATTGGGGTCCATGGAGGGAAACTAAGTATAAAACAAATGAACAATAGAGTATGGAGTCAAAATAACTAAATAAATAAAGGTATAAAATTTTGCCAATGAAAATATTGCAAATGAAAGTAAACAAAGTACTTCCTCTACCATGAACTACCTGTATGGCATATCTTCTTTCCTCATACCATTCTTTTTCCAACAAAACTAAGATGTCATCTTTCCCTGGTAAGGCAGAGTCTGCCCCTAACTCATCAATCAATCATGCGCCCGTCCACGCAGAAGCATAAACGCCACACACAGGGTCTGTTACGTTCTATTAGTATTTACTTCAGAAAGTTAACAGGAAGTGGCACATTGTTTCATTCTACGATGAAAATAAGCAGTGAGGACGAGCCTGTGGCTCTGTCACTTCTTCAAAATCACTCTGGATCCATCCATCCTGACAGAGAGCTTCATACGGCACCAGCTGTGCAAAGTTGGAGAGAAACTTTTAGGACACAGTCACACTGGGCATACTGCACCGTGCCTTAAAGTGGGAGTATTATAGCTTTTTTTCAAGGATTTACACCATCTCTCTGATACCCACGTAGTAATGGTTTACAGCTCAAAAAACTCCTCATGTGTCTCATACTGGCGTCCTGAAAAACCCTTATTTTAACATCCGTCTGAAACGCTTCGTTTTCGCTGCTGTCTCTTTAACACCCCCCCTCCACAGACCTGCTTTCCTCCGACTGGCTGATTTTCCGGAGGCTGGCCACCTTTAGTCCTATCTCCCAATAGTACAGAATCCTTCAAAAAAATTCCTGAATCCAGATGGTGACCCTGATTACTCCCAAAATCTACGCAGTTCTTCCTTATGCCATTTCTGACATTTCATGAAAATTTCATCAAAATCCGTCTATAACTTATTGAGTTATGTTGCTAACAAACAAACTAACTAACTAACAAACAAACCCTGCTGGTCACAACCTCCTTGGCGGAGATAATGAACAATCCCAATTCATGAGAATGATATCATCTTTTAAGGTGAGGATGGAATGTTTTAGTAGGGGATATCATCTCAACAGGCAAGAATGGAAGGTTTTAACTGGGGCAATATCATCTTTATAGGCAAGGATGGAATGTTTTAATTAGGTGATATCCTCTGAACAGGGAAGAATGGAATGTTTCAATAGGGGATGATATCATCTCAACAGGCAAGGATGGAATGTTTTAAAATGGGGGATATCATTTCAAAGGCAGGTATGGAATGTTAGAATGGGGTGATATCATCTTTACAGGCAAGGATGGAATGTTTTAAAAGGGGGATATCATTTTAAAGGCAAGGACGGAATGTTTCAATGGGGGATATCATCTTTCAAGGCAAGGATGTAAAGTTTTAATATGGCTGATTTCATCTTAACAGGTAAGGATGGAATGTTTTAATAGGAGATGATATCATCTTAACATGCAAGTATTGAATGTTTTAGTAGGGTATTATCATTTTAACAGTCAAGGATGGAATGTTTAAATAGGTGATACCATCTTAACAGGTAAGGATGGAATGTTTGAATGGGGGTGATATCACCCGAACAGGCAAAGATGGAATGTTTTAAAAGGTGGGATATCACTTTTAAAGGCAAGGATGGAATGTTTCAATAGGGTTGATATCATCTTAACAGGCAAGGATGGAATGTTTTAGTAGGGAATATTATTTTTAAAGGCAAGAATGGAATGTTTTAAAAAAGAGTGATCTCTTAAAAGGCAAGGACGAAATGTTTTAATGGGGGAAATCTTTAAAGGCAGGGATGGAATGTTTTAATAGGGGATATCATCTTTAAAAGCTAGGATAGAATGCATTAATATGGGGTGGTTTCATCTTTAAAGGCAAGGATGGTATGTTTTAATAGGAGATCATATCATCTTTAGAAGCCAGGATGTAAAGTTTTAATATGGGGGGTGGTATCACATCAGCCCACATTGGGGATAGGCCATACCCTAAACCTGGGTTGAATCTTCTACACAAATGAAGATTAGCACGTTAATAAACAAAGACAACAGACTATGCTGGGAACAAGAGAAAAAAACCTGCAGAGATGATAGAGACAATAAAAAAATACCTCGAATGATCAAGAGTATAACCCAGTGTGTTGCTCACCTTCTCCAGCTGTTGTCCAGGGGAGGGGACAGATACATGCCTCCATACGGCGAACTCTCCATGTAGGCTGTAGTTAAGGTCAGTATTTCACATTTTACACAGAGAATGTAATCAGGTATTAATCAAACTAGAGGTCTCTGTGAGGTAAACGATTAAAATGGCAAGAGGATCTGACTGCCAACCTCGAGCAGACCTCTATGGTGGGGCGTTCAGCAGCAGACCACTGTGGTCAGTGCAGACCTAACGCCCCACCATAGAGGTCTGCTGCTGAACGCCCCACCATAGGTGTGCTCGAGGTCTGCAGCCAGATGCCTCTCAAAAATGGTGGTCTCAAAGAGTGCAACCAGTGTACTGACTGACAAAAGGTCCAAACAGTGTCACAGCAGGACCTTGAAAAACTGGTTCATGCATTTATCTTCAGTCGAGTTGACTACTGTAACAGTATCTATACTAGTCTGTCTAAAAAGTCCATCAGACAGCTGCAGCTGATCCAGAACGCTGCTGCTCGAGTCCTCACTAAGACCAAGACAGTGGACCATATCACTCCTGTTCTGAGGTCTCTACACTGGCTCCCTGTCTCTCAGAGAGTAGACTTTAAGATCCTCCTGTTAGCTTATAAAGCATTGAATGGTTTAGGCCCAAAATACATCAGAGACCTTCTAGTCCAGTATGAACCATCCAGACTGCTCAGGTCATCTGGTGCAGGTCTGCTCTGTGTCCCTAAAGTCAGAACCAAACATGGAGGATCAGCGGTCAGTTTCTATGCTCCGTTTATCTGGAACAAACTCCCAGAAAACATCAGGTCTGCTGAGTGTTTGAGTTCTTTTAAATCAAGGTTGAAAACTCACCTGTTCACTGCTGCCTTTGACTAAAAAACTTTTTACCTTTCAAATTTTCCATTTTTGCTGCAACTCTACACTGTAGCTTTTTTTTTTTTTTTTTAGCTGATTTACATAACTTTTTATGTGTGTTTTAATCTTTTATGGATTTTATACATGTAAAGTTCAGACAAATGACACTAGGGATGTGGCTATCTTGTGTGGGTCTTATTTACTGTTTTTAATCACCTTTTACATGCTTAGTTTAAAATGTTTTCATTGTGTTTCTTTTTCCCTTTGTCAATGTATTTTAATGACCTGTCATTGTATTTTAATGACCTGTGTGAAGCACTTAGGCTTAGGGTTATCCCTGAATTGCCTTGTTGCTGAAATGTGCTATACAAATAAACTTGCCTTACCTTGTCTAACAGCGGAGGCGTCAGGGTTAACTCTAATGGTCCTAACAGCTGAAGACTTTTCCTCTAATTTCAAAGTCGCAGAAAAATCCAAAGTCAGATTAAAATCGTGGGAGTCTCGCTAAAGTCTCAGTTTGATCCCGTTGTCTCAGTCATTAGGTGTAAGGTGGTCATACGACTCGATTTTAGCTGTTTTAAGGCAGTCCTTCTTCACTCTTGGCGTTACGATAATATCAAACGCGTTTGCTATTGTCTTAAGTCTTTAGTCTGGTCGTATGCTAATTGTGTTTCTCAGTGACGCAACTGTCATCCACGACCAATGGGAGTCAATGTTGTGTGCAAGCAATACATTCACTTCATTCTTCAACACATGAACGTGAGCGTAGATCATTCTAGAGCTGCTGAATGTCCGCTCAGAACTCACAAGATTGAAAAACTTTTCTGCTCAGAGCTGCAGTCAGATCTCTGCTCCTGTGTGTTTGTGTGCCTTCTCTGTCAATTCATTCCAGGCTGACATGACAGGAATGGTGAACCTCCATCGGGATTATCAGTTTGTTTCTGTGGTGAGATTACCTGATACAGTACTTTAATTCTGAAGTGTTTCCGGGATAGTTCCGCGGTTGCTGCAGTAACATGCAAAGTTGCTTTGGTGTTTAACTTTTCTTTTGTTTCTACTTGATGTAAATGATTTAAAAACCTCAGATTATAAGCGGTATAAACTCAGATGCAATTTCCATCTCCCTCTACATCTTGTTCTCTCCTCAAAAATTGTTGTTGGGGATCTTCACCAGATGCATGATAGGAAATAATCTCCAAAGGAATAGAAGAAATCTTACTCTGAGATTAAAAACTCAATGACTTTGAAATTTGTCTTTAGATGTGAGAGGGTCTCAGATGTCAGTCTTTTTAGAGTCTTTGAAGAGTTTTAGCAAAGCCCTCTGGTGTAAGGCTGGCATAACTCAAACGGTGCCTGTACCTGTGACCACCTTACACCTAACAACTTTAGCAGGATGCCCATGATTTTACTCTGACTTTGGAATTTTTTCAGCGACTTTAACATAGGAGGAAAGTCATTAGATGTAAAGCTGCCCTTAGTTAACCCTAACCCTCTGCTGGTAGGACTTTTGGAGCTAGATTTTATAACTGTCACTCTATGGTTTTCAGTGAAGGATATCTGCCGACCATGCTTATCGGTGGGTCGGCGGTGGGGGGAGTTGATGCGGTTTCGGTCTCTGTGGGGTCTCTCCACTAGCCCATGGTGCCGTGTGCCTCTGATGGGGTCGACTCCTGGTGGAAATCCACCCTAAGGAACAAAAACAATGTTACACAGACATGTCTGACTGAGGAAAAACACTTTGGAACAAAATATTTCTGCTTTATCAATAAAGACCATGATCAGCATGTTAACTAGGGCTGTACAGGGACACATTTTGACTGATGTTAGATGAGGCAGTCTGACATTAGATGAGACAGACTGATGTTAGATGAGAGACTGACGTTAGTTGAGACAGACTGACGTTAGACGAGACAGACTGTCGTTAGATGAGACAGACTGATGTTAGATAAGACAGACTGACTGATGTTAGATGAGACAGACTGATGTTAGATGAGACAGACTGACTGATGTTAGATGAGACAGACTGACGTTAGATGAGACAGACTGATGTTAGATGAGACAGACTGACGTTAGATAAGACAGACTGACGTTAGATGAGACAGACTGACGTTAGTTGAGACAGACTGACGTTAGACGAGACAGACTGTCGTTAGATGAGACGGACTGATGTTAGATGAGACAGACTGACTGATGTTAGATGAGACAGACTGACGTTAGATGAGACAGACTGACTGATGTTAGATGAGACAGACTGACGTTAGATGAGACAGACTGACTGACGTTAGATGAGACAGACTGACGTTAGTTGAGACAGACTGACGTTAGATGAGACAGACTGATTTTAGATGAGACAGACTGACGTTAGATGAGACAGACTGACGTTAGATGAGACAGACTGACGTTAGTTGAGACAGACTGATGTTAGATGAGAGACTGATGTTAGATGAGACAGACTGACTGGTGTTAGATGAGACAGACTGACTGATGTTAGATGAGACAGACTGACGTTAGATGAGACAGACTGACTGATGTTAGATGAGACAGACTGATGTTAGATGAGACAGACTGACGTTAGATGAGACAGACTGACTGATGTTAGATGAGACAGACTGACGTTAGATGAGACAGACTGACGTTAGATGAGACAGACTGACGTTAGACGAGACAGACTGTCGTTAGATGAGACAGACTGATTTTAGATGAGACAGACTGATGTTAGATGAGACAGACTGACTGACGTTAGATGAGACAGACTGACGTTAGTTGAGACAGACTGACGTTAGATGAGACAGACTGACTGATGTTAGATGAGACAGACTGACGTTAGATGAGACAGACTGACGTTAGTTGAGACAGACTGACGTTAGACAAGACAGACTGTCGTTAGATGAGACAGACTGATTTTAGATGAGACAGACTGATGTTAGATGAGACAGACAGACTGATGTTAGATGAGACAGACAGACTGATGTTAGATGAGACAGACAGACTGATGTTAGATGAGACAGACTGATTTTAGATGAGACAGACTGATGTTAGATGAGACAGACTGACTGATGTTAGATGAGACAGACTGACTGACGTTAGATGAGACAGACTGACTGATGTTAGATGACACAGACTGACGTTAGATGAGACAGACTGATGTTAGATGAGAGACTGACGTTAGACGAGACAGACTGATGTTAGATGAGACAGACTGACTGATGTTAGATGAGACAGACTGACTGATGTTAGACGAGACAGACTGATGTTAGATGAGACAGACTGATGTTAGATGAGAGACTGACGTTAGACAAGACAGACTGATGTTAGATGAGACAGACTGACTGACGTTAGACGAGACAGACTGATGTTAGATGAGACGGACTGACGTTAGATGAGACAGACTGACGTTAGATGAGACAGACTGACTGACGTCAGATGAGACAGACTGACTGATGTTAGATGAGACAGACTGACGTTAGATGAGACAGACTGACGTTAGATGAGACAGACTGACGTTAGATGAGACAGACTGACGTTAGATGAGACAGACTAACGTTAGATGAGACAGACTGACTGACGTTAGATGAGACAGACTGACTGACGTTAGATGAGACAGACTGACGTTAGATGAGACAGTCTGACTGACGTTAGATGAGACAGACTGACGTTAGATGAGACAGACTGACTGATGTTAGATGAGACAGACTGACTGATGTTAGATAAGACAGACTGACGTTAGATGAGACAGACTGACTGATGTTAGATGAGACAGACTGACTGACGTTAGATGAGACAGACTGACGTTAGATGAGACAGTCTGACTGATGTTAGATGAGACAGACTGACTGACGTTAGATGAGACAGACTGACGTTAGATGAGACAGTCTGACTGACGTTAGATGAGACAGACTGACGTTAGATGAGACAGACTGACTGATGTTAGATGAGACAGACTGACTGATGTTAGATAAGACAGACTGACGTTAGATGAGACAGACTGACTGATGTTAGATGAGACAGACTGACATTAGATGAGACAGACTGACTGATGTTAGATGAGACAGTCTGACTGACGTTAGATGAGACAGACTGACGTTAGATGAGACAGACTGACTGATGTTAGATGAGACAGACTGACTGATGTTAGATAAGACAGACTGACGTTAGATGAGACAGACTGACGTTAGATGAGACAGACTGACGTTAGATGAGACAGACTGACGTTAGTTGAGACAGACTGACGTTAGTTGAGACAGACTGATGTTAGATGAGGTATTCTCAGTCTGCTTATTACTGCCTGGAGCCCTCACTTGAAACTCTCCGCTGGTGTTGCTGATCTGGTTGACGTTGGGCAGAGAGCCTCCGTAACAGGTCGCCCGTGACTGAGACAGGTGGAGTTGCTGGATCTTCTGAAACTGCACCTAGCAGTCAAAACATGGGAAAAAGAACACAGCCAGGTCATGAACCTGTGAGGCAGAAAGCAGGAATAAATCACCATCTCTGGTGTGGTTCACTAAAAACATTTAAAGCTACAGTTACCTTTAAAGTACACTTTTGTTTAGGGTGTTATGTTTTGCTATTTTTAAGAGGATGCCCCCTTCATTCATAATTGGGCTCTATGTGAAAATGTCACTGCCCCCCTTGGTAAATCACGAATTTACTATGATTAACCATATCTTTTGTAAAGCTGAGTTCTGTTTGACTATCCACACCCAGGACTGATTACTGCCAGACCAGTTAATTAGGATTGTATATCCCAGTGATTACCCTACCATTAGGCCTGCATTAGTGGAGCAAATAGCCCCCAGCGCCATCCCCCGCCTCTCCTTGAAGGTCAGATGAATTTTTTTATTTCCTCATGCAATAGAGTAATTCTGTGACAGCAATTGGCTTAAATTGTGAATGTAAAGGACTTTGCGCACACTGGGTCCGTTATTTTTGGATGCATTTTGTTCGGATCCCCAATACAAAAAAAACCTCACGCACTCAGACCTTGCACGCTGGATCCAATGCGTTTTTATTTGCCTTCACTGTGAAAATTCGGAGAATGTGGCAAATAGTTTCGTACTGTGATCCTGCATCTCTGTCACTCCTTTAAAATCCTGCTGGATCCATTCTGACAGAGAGCTCCGTTCAGCACCCATTCAGCATAATAGCACTGAGCCACGTTGGAGAAATAGAGAGCAACTTTATAATTCTGTCTCTGTTATGAGCTGTGAGTAGGTTAGAACGTATGCCTTTATCTGTTATATTTCCACAGCTGATATCCACATAATACACTGGAAAACTACAGTGTTTGCAGTGAGAGTTCGGGAGTGGGAGAGAGGGAGGAGTTGGACTGGGGTGAGTGAGTGAGAGAGAATACAGCAATGGGCACTGATCTGAATCATGAACCGCCCATCTATTTGTTATATTTCAATGGTTTATATCCACAGAATAAATGAGTAAACTTTGTTTTTTTTAAAGTGAGGTTAGTGCGAGAGAGAAGGAGAAAGAGAAAGAGAGAGGAGGGGTCTGGCGGGGGTTAGCAAGCAAATGACTTGGACTGATGCGAAATTTTGCATAAAATCGAACCTGATTCGAAAAAAAACATGATGGACAGAAATTTCGGCGTCACTCCGCAAATGTCATTAGAACAACATGAGCTCGATTTTCTTTTTTAACATGCGAAAAATTCGGACAAAATAATCGGACCCAGTGTGCAAAGGCCTTAAATGTCATGAATTGAGTCCCGATCTTCTGAATGTTCCTTCTGACTTTATTAGCAGAGCTGAGCAGACCCAAATGCTCACTGACAAGGTAGCCCCGCCTCCTCCTGTCTGAGCTGGGGTCACATGTGTACTAGTAAGCTTAGACTCAGTTTCATGACAGACTTCTCCACTGAAGATGGTTTAAGGGCTCACCCTAACCCTAACCCAAAGTTGTGCTTGAACCAATGTCCCAGTCGTTTTATGTCCAAAACAGCTACACAAGGCCGGGATATGTAAGTGCAAGATAGCAGAAGTTGAACACAAGTTATTGAATTCTTGGAACAAGTCTGACACTTGTAATTTAGTCTATAGACAGTTACATGTCAGGTTTAGTCTGTAGAAAGTTACATGTCAAGTTTAGTCTGTAGACAGTTACATGTCAGGTGTAATTAGTGTATAGACAGTTACATGTTAGGTTTAGTCTGTAGACAGTTACATGTCAGGTTTAGTCTGTAGACAGTTACATGTCAGGTTTAGTCTGTAGACAGTTACATGTCAGGTTTAGTCTGTAGATAGTTACATGTCAGGTTTAGTCTATGGACAGTTACATGTCAGGTTTAGTCAATAGACAGTTACATGTAAGGTTTGGTCTGTAGACAGTTACATGTCAGGTTTAGTCAATAGACAGTTACATGTCAGGTTTAGTCTGTAGACAGTTACATGTCAGGTGTAGTCTGTAGACAGTTACATGTCAGGTTTAGTCAATAGACAGTTACATGTAAGGTTTAGTCTGTAGACAGTTACATGTAAGGTTTAGGCTTTTATGTCCAAAACAGCTACACAAGGCCGGGATATGTAAGTGCAAGCTGGCAGAAAATGAACAGAAGTTATTGAATTCTTGGAACAAGTCTGACACTTGTAATTTAGTCTATAGACAGTTACATGTCAGGTTTAGTCTGTAGACAGTTACATGTCAGGTTTAGTCTGTAGACAGTTACATGTCAGGTTTAGTCTGTAGACAGTTACATGTCAGGTTTAGTCTGTAGACAGTTACATGTCAGGTTTAGTCTATAGACAGTTACATGTCAGGTTTAGTCTGTAGATAGTTACATGTCAGGTTTAGTCTGTAGACAGTTACATGTCAGGTTAAGTCTGTAGACAGTTACATGTCAGGTTTAGTCTGTAGACAGTTACATGTCAGGTTTAGTCTATAGACAGTTACATGTCAGTTTTAGTCTGAAGACAGTTACATGTCAGGTTTAGTCTATAGACAGTTACATGTCAGGTTTAGTCTATAGACAGTTACATGTCAGGTTTAGTCTATAGACAGTTACATGTCAGGTTTAGTCTATAGACAGTTACATGTCAGGTTTAGTCTATAGACAGTTACATGTCAGGTTTAGTCTATAGACAGTTACATGTCAGGTTTAGTCTATAGACAGTTACATGTCAGGTTTAGTCTATAGACAGTTACATGTCAGGTTTAGTCTGTAGACAGTTACATGTAAGGATTAGTCTATAGACAGTTACATGTCAGGTTTAGTCTGTAGACAGTTACATGTCAGGTTTAGTCTGTAGACAGTTACATGTCAGGTTTAGTCTGTAGACAGTTACATGTCAGGTTTAGTCTGTAGACAGTTACATGTCAGGTTTAGTCTGTAGACAGTTACATGTAAGGTTTAGTCTATAGACAGTTACATGTAAGGTTTATAGACAGTTACATGTCAGGTTTAGTCAATAGACAGTTACATGTCAGGTTTAGTCTGTAGACAGTTACATGTCAGGTGTAGTCTGTAGACAGTTACATGTCAGGTTTAGTCAATAGACAGTTACATGTAAGGTTTAGTCTGTAGACAGTTACATGTAAGGTTTAGGCTTTTATGTCCAAAACAGCTACACAAGGCCGGGATATGTAAGTGCAAGCTGGCAGAAAATGAACAGAAGTTATTGAATTCTTGGAACAAGTCTGACACTTGTAATTTAGTCTATAGACAGTTACATGTCAGGTTTAGTCTGTAGACAGTTACATGTCAGGTTTAGTCTGTAGACAGTTACATGTCAGGTTTAGTCTGTAGACAGTTACATGTCAGGTTTAGTCTATAGACAGTTACATGTCAGGTTTAGTCTGTAGATAGTTACATGTCAGGTTTAGTCTGTAGACAGTTACATGTCAGGTTAAGTCTGTAGACAGTTACATGTCAGGTTTAGTCTGTAGACAGTTACATGTCAGGTTTAGTCTATAGACAGTTACATGTCAGTTTTAGTCTGAAGACAGTTACATGTCAGGTTTAGTCTATAGACAGTTACATGTCAGGTTTAGTCTATAGACAGTTACATGTCAGGTTTAGTCTATAGACAGTTACATGTCAGGTTTAGTCTATAGACAGTTACATGTCAGGTTTAGTCTATAGACAGTTACATGTCAGGTTTAGTCTATAGACAGTTACATGTCAGGTTTAGTCTATAGACAGTTACATGTGAGGTTTAGTCTGTAGACAGTTACATGTAAGGATTAGTCTATAGACAGTTACATGTCAGGTTTAGTCTGTAGACAGTTACATGTCAGGTTTAGTCTGTAGACAGTTACATGTCAGGTTTAGTCTGTAGACAGTTACATGTCAGGTTTAGTCTATAGACAGTGACATGTCAGGTTTAGTCTGTAGATAGTTACATGTCAGGTTTAGTCTGTAGACAGTTACATGTCAGGTTAAGTCTGTAGACAGTTACATGTCAGGTTTAGTCTATAGACAGTTACATGTCAGTTTTAGTCTGAAGACAGTTACATGTCAGGTTTAGTCTATAGACAGTTACATGTCAGGTTTAGTCTATAGACAGTTACATGTCAGGTTTAGTCTATAGACAGTTACATGTCAGGTTTAGTCTATAGACAGTTACATGTCAGGTTTAGTCTATAGACAGTTACATGTCAGGTTTAGTCTATAGACAGTTACATGTGAGGTTTAGTCTGTAGACAGTTACATGTAAGGATTAGTCTGTAGACAGTTACATGTCAGGTTTAGTCTGTAGACAGTTACATGTCAGGTTTAGTCTGTAGACAGTTACATGTCAGGTTTAGTCTGTAGACAGTTACATGTCAGGTTTAGTCTGTAGACAGTTACATGTCAGGTTTAGTCTGTAGACAGTTACATGTCAGGTTTAGTCTGTAGACAGTTACATGTAAGGTTTAGTCTATAGACAGTTACATGTAAGGTTTATAGACAGTTACATGTCAGGTTTAGTCAATAGACAGTTACATGTAAGGTTTAGTCTGTAGACAGTTACATGTAAGGTTTAGTCTGTAGACAGTTACATGTCAGGTTTAGTCAATAGACAGTTACATGTCAGGTTTAGTCTGTAGACAGTTACATGTCAGGTGTAGTCTGTAGACAGTTACATGTCAGGTTTAGTCAATAGACAGTTACATGTAAGGTTTAGTCTGTAGACAGTTACATGTAAGGTTTAGGCTTTTATGTCCAAAACAGCTACACAAGGCCGGGATATGTAAGTGCAAGCTGGCACAAAATGAACAGAAGTTATTGAATTCTTGGAACAAGTCTGACACTTGTAATTTAGTCTATAGACAGTTACATGTCAGGTTTAGTCTGTAGACAGTTACATGTCAGGTTTAGTCTGTAGACAGTTACATGTCAGGTTTAGTCTGTAGACAGTTACATGTCAGGTTTAGTCTGTAGATAGTTACATGTCAGGTTTAGTCTGTAGATAGTTACATGTCAGGTTTAGTCTGTAGACAGTTACATGTCAGGTTAAGTCTGTAGACAGTTACATGTCAGGTTTAGTCTGTAGACAGTTACATGTCAGGTTTAGTCTATAGACAGTTACATGTCAGTTTTAGTCTGAAGACAGTTACATGTCAGGTTTAGTCTATAGACAGTTACATGTCAGGTTTAGTCTATAGACAGTTACATGTCAGGTTTAGTCTATAGACAGTTACATGTGAGGTTTAGTCTGTAGACAGTTACATGTAAGGATTAGTCTATAGACAGTTACATGTCAGGTTTAGTCTATAGACAGTTACATGTCAGGTTTAGTCTGTAGACAGTTACATGTCAGGTTTAGTTTGTAGACAGTTACATGTCAGGTTTAGTCTGTAGACAGTTACATGTAAGGTTTAGTCTATAGACAGTTACATGTAAGGTTTATAGACAGTTACATGTCAGGTTTAGTCAATAGACAGTTACATGTAAGGTTTAGTCTGTAGACAGTTACATGTCAGGTTTAGTCTGTAGACAGTTACATGTAAGGTTTAGTCTATAGACAGTTACATGTAAGGTTTAGTCTATAGACAGTTACATGTCAGGTTTAGTCAATAGACAGTTACATGTCAGGTTTAGTCTATAGACAGTTACATGTCAGGTTTAGTCTGTAGACAGTTACATGTAAGGTTTAGTCTATAGACAGTTACATGTAAGGTTTAGTCAATAGACAGTTACATGTAAGGTTTAGTCTGTAGACAGTTACATGTCAGGTTTAGTCTATAGACAGTTACATGTCAGGTTTAGTCTGTAGACAGTTACATGTCAGGTTTAGTCTGTAGACAGTTACATGTCAGGTTTAGTCTATAGACAGTTACATGTCAGGTTTAGTCTGTAGACAGTTACATGTCAGGTTTAGTCTATAGACAGTTACATGTCAGGTTTAGTCTGTAGACAGTTACATGTCAGGTTTAGTCTGTAGACAGTTACATGTCAGGTTTAGTCTATAGACAGTTACATGTAAGGTTTAGTCTGTAGACAGTTACATGTCAGGTTTAGTCTGTAGACAGTTACATGTCAGGTTTAGTCTGTAGACAGTTACATGTCAGGTTTAGTCTGTAGACAGTTACATGTCAGGTTTAGTCTATAAACAGTTACATGTCAGGTTTAGTCTATAAACAGTTACATGTCAGGTTTAGTCTGTAGACAGTGACAGTTGAAACCAGAAGTTTACATACACTATATAAAAAGGCACATAAACTTTTTTACTCACCGTCTAACATTAAATCAGATTAAACTTTTCCTGTTTTTGGTCAATTAGGATTACCAAAATTATTTCTATTTGCTAAATGCCAGAATAATGACAAAAGGATTTTTTTAGACAATCTGTATTACTTTCTTCAAAGTCAGAAGTTTACATACACTAAGATTACTATGCCTTTAAACAATCTGATAAAGCCCAGATGATGATGTCATGTCTTTGGAAGCCTCTGATAGGTTTATTGACAACATTTGAGTTAATTAGAGGCACACCTGTGGATGTATTTTAAGGCACACCTGAAACACACTGCTTCTTTGTGTAACATCATGGGAAAATCAAAAGAAATCAGCCAAGATATCAGGAAGAGAATTGTGGACTTGCACAAGTCTGGTTCATCCTTGGGTGCAATTTCCAGATGCCTGAAGGTGCCACGTTCATCTGTTCAAACAATTATACGCAAGTATAAACACCATGGGAATGTCCAGCCATCATACCACTCAGGAAGGAGACGGGTTCTGTGTCCCAGAGATGAACGTGCTTTGGTCCCAAAAGTGCATCTCAACCCAAGAACAAAAGCAAAAGACCTTGTGAAGATGCTGGCTGAAGCTGGTAAGAGTGTGTCATTATCAACAGTCAAACGAGTCCTGTACCCACATGGGCTGAAAGGCCACTCTCCCAGGAAGAAGCCATTACTCCAAAACAAACATAAAAAAGCCAGATTACAGTTTGCAAATGCACACAGAGACAAAGACCTTAATTTCTGGAGACATGTTCTGTGGTCTGACCAAACTAAAATTGAACTTTTTGGCCATAATGACCATCGTTACATTTGGAGAAAAAAGGGGGTAGCTTGCAAGCCTGAGAACACCATCCCAACTGTGAAACATGGGGGTGGCAGCATCATGTTGTGGGGTTGTTTTGCTGCAGGAGGGACTGGTGCACTTCACAAAATAGATGGCATCATGAGGAAAGAACATTATGTGGAAATACTGAAGCAACATCTCAAGACATCAGCCAGGAAGTTAAAGCTTGGGCGCAAATGGGTTTTCCAAATGGACAGTGACCCTAAGCATACTGCCAAACTGGTTACAAAGTGGCTTAAGGATAACAAAGTCAGTGTTTTGGAGTGGCCATCACAAAGCCCTGATCTCAATCCCACTGAAAATTTATGGGCAGAGCTGAAAAGGCACGTGAGAGCAAGGCGGCCTACAAACTTGGCTCAGTTACACCAGTTCTGCCAGGAGGAATGGGCCAAAATTCCTGCAAACTATTGTGAGAAGCTTGTGGAAGCATATCCAAAACGTTTGACCAAGTCATACAGTTTAAAGGCAATGCTACCAAATACTAATGAAATGTATGTAAACTTCTGACTCTCAAGAAAATAATAAAAAAAATGTCTAAAAAATGATCTCTCTCATTATTCTGGCATTTAGCAAATAGAAATAATTTTGGTAATCCTAATTGATGAAAAGCAGGAAAAGTTTAATCTGATTTAATGTTAGACGGTGAGAAAAAACAGTTTATGTGCCTTTTTATATAGTGTATGTAAACTTCTGGTTTCAACTGTACATGTCAGGTGTATTTAGTCTGTAGACAGTTGATAACCAGGTTCATTGATGGCATAGGCAGTTTAATATCAGGTCTATTTAATCTATATACAGATGAATTTATATACCCACCCTGGAGACCGTCAGGTCGGTCATCAGCTGCTCGAAGGCCCGGGTTTCCTCCGCTTGTTTCTGGGTGTGTAGAGCGATCTTCTCGCTGAATTTGCGGGGGTTTGAGGCTCCTGATCCGGGGGAGCTGGCCATGGTGAGGCCGCTGATTGTCGGAGGGTTTATAAAACAAATTACTACGCTTATCAGAGATGGAGAGTGATCCGGACAGTCAGTGCACCATGTCAGTTTTCAACTCTGTTTACGTCCACGGAGCTAATAGAGCCAAACAAACAGGAGTTTATAAAAGTGATTTTCTTTGGTTAAACGGAATAATTATTAAAACCATCTGTCCTAAAGTCCTCAAAGATTAACTTTGACTAATCGTGGACTAACTCTAATGAGTTAAAGTCTTAAATTAACTTAATTTTAAAACTTTCACTGAAAGCCACTTGTTTGAATCTCTTGTTAGCATGACGCTAGCTGTCATGCTAAACACAGTAGAGGTGAACGGAGAATAGCAGCTAGCTCAGTTAGCTTAGCAGCAGTCAGTGACAGCTAAAAAAAAAAAACAGCCAGCTCTCTGACAGCCCGTTCACCAACAGCCCGACCATCGGGATTATTCTGATACAGACTGCTTCCGATATTGTACAGTTTTCAAGCCCAAATACTGAATTATAAGCCTAGTTAGCTGACTGATGCTAACGTAACCACAGTTCGCTAAATGTCAACAAGTGTGCGTGAGATCTCCTCTGGGCTTCACTGACAATAAACACAGTTTTCCCCCTGAATAAAGAGCATTTCACCCTCCACAGCCCACCGACGTCCGCTGATCAAATATGCTTTAAATCCACAATTTGGCGTTTAATGGAATATCCCACTGAAAATCCACGGAGATAGCCGAACAGAGCCGACGGCAGCTCCGTCCTCCGAGTTAATCCACGGAGATAGCCGAACAGAGCCGACGGCAGCTCCGTCCTCCGAGTTAATCCACGGAGATAGCCGAACAGAGCCGACGGCAGCTCCGTCCTCCGAGTTAATCCACGGAGATAGCCGAACAGAGCCGACGGCAGCTCCGTCCTCCGAGTTAATCCACGGAGATAGCCGAACAGAGCCGACGGCAGCTCCGTCCTCCGAGTTAATCCACGGAGATAGCCGAACAGAGCCGACGGCAGCTCCATTCTCTGACCAGCAGAAGGCGCCACAGTCACTGTTAAACACTGTCTGGTGGTTATATTTCTCTTTCACAAATTTATATTTTTCTTGTGAGTTTCAATTTTTATTGGGCCTTCACAGAAACAGTCAAACAGAACTGCAGAGAAAACGCTGATGAATACTATCACTACTGGATCATTACATGTATCTATAAAATTGAACATTAAATATTGAAGGTATGCATGCAAACTGATGCATTTTCCCACAATACTTCATTTGGCAGTGAGAAGATTAAGTAACTACAACATCTAAATGGAGTAACTGCGATGGAGCATTTAATAGATTACATTTGTATTTAGCATGATAAAAAGATTAAATTAGTAATAACTACTATAAAAAAGTAGTAGTAAGTACTGTAAAAAGATTAAATTAGTAATAAGTACTGTGAAAAGATTTATATAGAAATTAATACAGGTAATAGATGAAATTAGTTATAAGTACAAGAAAGACATTATATTGGCAATGGGTACAGTAAATAGATTAAATTAGTAAAAAATACTGCCAGGGGAAAATATTTGTAAAAAGTACAGTAAAAAGATTATATAAGCAAAAGGTACAATAAATAAATTATATTAGTACAAAGAACAGTAAATAAAAAGTATCATTAATAAGTACGGTAAATTGTTAATATAAGTAATAAGTAAAGTAACTAGATAAGACAAGCAATATTTTTCAGTTGTCTATAATCTGTCATTCTACAATCTGTTGTACTGCAGTCTATAATCTGATGTTCTGTAGTCTATAGTCGTATGTACTGCAGTCTATAATCTTACATTCTAAAATCTATATTCTGATGGTCTCCAGTCTATAATCCGATGTTCTGCAATCTACAATCTGATGTTCTGTACCCTGTAATCTGATATTCTGTAGTCTATAATCTGATCTTCTGTAGTATTTTTTCTGATGTTCTGTAGTCTATAATCTGAAGATCTGTAATCCTTAATGTGATTATCTGTAGTATATAATCTGATGTTCTGTAGTTTATAATCTGATGTTCTGCAGTCAATTATCTGATGGTCTGCAGTCTATAATCTCATGTTCTGTAGTTTATATTCTATAATCTGAAGTCTATAATCTGATGTTCTGTAGTCTATAATCTCATGATCTGAAGTCTATAATGTGATGTTGTGTAGTCTATAATCTGATGTTCTTTAGTCTATAATCTGATGTTATGCAGTCTATAATCTAAAGTTCTGTTCCCTGTAATTTGTTGTAAAAATGATGATCTTTAGTCTATGATCTATAACCTGATGTTCCTTTGTCTATAATCTGATGTCCTTTAGTCTTTATTGTGATGGTCTGTAGTCTATAATCTGATGTTCTGTAGTCTATAATGTCTTGATCTGTAGTCTATAATCTGATGTTCTGTAGTCTATAATGTGATGTTCTGTAGTCTATAATGTGATGTTCTGTAGTCTATAATGTGATGATCTGTAGTCTATAATGTGATGTTCTGTAGTCTTTAATCTTATATGATTATCTGTAGTCTAAAATGTAATGTTCTGTTGTATATAATCTGACATTCTGTAGTCTGTAATCTGATATTCTGTAGTCTATAATCTGATCATCTGTAGTCCATAATTTATAATCTGGTGATCTTTAGTCTATAAGGAGATGTTCTGTATTCTGTAGTCTATAATCTGAAGTCTTTATTCTGATGTTATTTAGTCTATAATCTCATGATCTGAAGTCTATAATCTGATGTTCTGTAGTCTTTAATCTTATGTGATTATCTGTAGTCTAAAATGTGATGTTCTGTTGTATATAATCTGACATTCTGTAGTCTATAATCTGATCATCTGTAGTCCATAATTTATAATCCGATGATCTGTACTCTATAATCTGATGTTTTGTAGTCTGTAATGTGATGATCTGTAGTCCATAATCTATAATCTGAAGTCTATAATCTGATGTTCTGTAGTCTATAATCTGATGTTCTGTAGTCTAAAATCTAATGTTCTGTTGTCTCTAGTCTTATTTACTGCAGTCTACAATCTGATATTCTGTACCCTGTAATCTGATATTCTGTAGTCTATAATCTGATGATCTGTCATCTATAATGTAATGGTCAGTAGTCTATTATCTGATGTTCTGTAGTCTGTAATCTGATGATCTGTAGTCCATAATCTGATGTTCTGTAATCCTTAATGTGACTATCTGTAGTTTATAATCTGATGTTCTGTAGTCCATAATCTGATGTTCTGCAGTCTATAATCTGATGTTCTGTAGTCTGTAAACTGATGATCTGTTGCCTATCATGTGATGATCTGTAGTCTATGATCTGATGTTCTGTAGTCTATAATCTGATGTTCTGTAGTCTATGATCTGATGTTCTGTAGTCTATAATCTGATGTTCTGTAGTCTATGATCTGATGTACTGTAGTCTATAATCTGATGTTCTGTAGTCTATGATCTGATGTTCTGTAGTCTATAATCTGATGTTCTGTAATCCTTAATGTGATTATCTGTAGTCTATAATCTGATGATCTGTCATCTATAATGTAATGGTCAGTAGTCTATTATCTGATGTTCTGTAGTCTGTAATCTGATGATCTGTAGTCCATAATCTGATGTTCTGTAATCCTTAATGTGACTATCTGTAGTTTATAATCTGATGTTCTGTAGTCCATAATCTGATGTTCTGCAGTCTATAATCTGATGTTCTGTAGTCTGTAAACTGATGATCTGTTGCCTATCATGTGATGATCTGTAGTCTATGATCTGATGTTCTGTAGTCTATAATCTGATGTTCTGTAGTCTATGATCTGATGTTCTGTAGTCTATAATCTGATGTTCTGTAGTCTATGATCTGATGTACTGTAGTCTATAATCTGATGTTCTGTAGTCTATGATCTGATGTTCTGTAGTCTATAATCTGATGTTCTGTAATCCTTAATGTGATTATCTGTAGTCTATAATCTGATGTTCTGTAGTCTATAATCTGATGATCTGTTGTCTACTATGTGATGATTTGTAGTCTATAATATGATGTTCTGTAGTCTATAATCTGATGTTCTGTAATCCTTAATGTGATTATCTATAGTCTATAATCCATAATCTGATGTTCTGTAATCCTTAATGTGACTATCTGTAGTTTATAATCTGATGTTCTGGAGTCTATAATCTGATGTTCTGCAGTCTATAATCTGATGATCTGTTGTCTACTATGTGATGATTTGTAGTCTATAATATGATGTTCTGTAGTCTATAATCTGATGTTCTGTAATCCTTAATGTGATTATCTATAGTCTATAATCCATAATCTGATGTTCTGTAATCCTTAATGTGACTATCTGTAGTATATAATCTGATGTTCTGTAGTTTATAATCTGATGTTCTGCAGTCAATTATCTGATGGTCTGCAGTCTATAATCTCATGTTCTGTAGTTTATATTCTATAATCTGAAGTCTATAATCTGATGTTCTGTAGTCTATAATCTCATGATCTGAAGTCTATAATGTGATGTTGTGTAGTCTATAATCTGATGTTCTTTAGTCTATAATCTGATGTTATGCAGTCTATAATCTAAAGTTCTGTTCCCTGTAATTTGTTGTAAAAATGATGATCTTTAGTCTATGATCTATAACCTGATGTTCCTTTGTCTATAATCTGATGTCCTTTAGTCTTTATTGTGATGGTCTGTAGTCTATAATCTGATGTTCTGTAGTCTATAATCTCTTGATCTGTAGTCTATAATGTGATGTTCTGTAGTCTATAATGTGATGTTCTGTAGTCTATAATGTGATGTTCTGTAGTCTATAATGTGATGATCTGTAGTCTTTAATCTTATATGATTATCTGTAGTCTAAAATGTAATGTTCTGTTGTATATAATCTGACATTCTGTAGTCTGTAATCTGATATTCTGTAGTCTATAATCTGATCATCTGTAGTCCATAATTTATAATCTGGTGATCTTTAGTCTATAAGGAGATGTTCTGTATTCTGTAGTCTATAATCTGAAGTCTTTATTCTGATGTTATTTAGTCTATAATCTCATGATCTGAAGTCTATAATCTGATGTTCTGTAGTCTTTAATCTTATGTGATTATCTGTAGTCTAAAATGTGATGTTCTGTTGTATATAATCTGACATTCTGTAGTCTATAATCTGATCATCTGTAGTCCATAATTTATAATCCGATGATCTGTACTCTATAATCTGATGTTTTGTAGTCTGTAATGTGATGATCTGTAGTCCATAATCTATAATCTGAAGTCTATAATCTGATGTTCTGTAGTCTATAATCTGATGTTCTGTAGTCTAAAATCTAATGTTCTGTTGTCTCTAGTCTTATTTACTGCAGTCTACAATCTGATATTCTGTACCCTGTAATCTGATATTCTGTAGTCTATAATCTGATGATCTGTCATCTATAATGTAATGGTCAGTAGTCTATTATCTGATGTTCTGTAGTCTGTAATCTGATGATCTGTAGTCCATAATCTGATGTTCTGTAATCCTTAATGTGACTATCTGTAGTTTATAATCTGATGTTCTGTAGTCCATAATCTGATGTTCTGCAGTCTATAATCTGATGTTCTGTAGTCTGTAAACTGATGATCTGTTGCCTATCATGTGATGATCTGTAGTCTATGATCTGATGTTCTGTAGTCTATAATCTGATGTTCTGTAGTCTATGATCTGATGTTCTGTAGTCTATAATCTGATGTTCTGTAGTCTATGATCTGATGTACTGTAGTCTATAATCTGATGTTCTGTAGTCTATGATCTGATGTTCTGTAGTCTATAATCTGATGTTCTGTAATCCTTAATGTGATTATCTGTAGTCTATAATCTGATATTCTGTAGTTTATAATCTGATGTTCTGCAGTCTATAATCTGATGATCTGTTGTCTACTATGTGATGATTTGTAGTCTATAATATGATGTTCTGTAGTCTATAATCTGATGTTCTGTAATCCTTAATGTGATTATCTATAGTCTATAATCCATAATCTGATGTTCTGTAATCCTTAATGTGACTATCTGTAGTTTATAATCTGATGTTCTGGAGTCTATAATCTGATGTTCTGCAGTCTATAATCTGATGATCTGTTGTCTACTATGTGATGATTTGTAGTCTATAATATGATGTTCTGTAGTCTATAATCTGATGTTCTGTAATCCTTAATGTGATTATCTATAGTCTATAATCCATAATCTGATGTTCTGTAATCCTTAATGTGACTATCTGTAGTTTATAATCTGATGTTCTTGAGTCTATAATCTGATGTTCTGTAGTCTGTAAACTGATGATCTGTTGTCTATCATGTGATGATCTGTAGTCTATAATCTGATGTTCTGCAATCTACAATCTGATGTTCTGTACCCTGTAATCTGATATTCTGTAGCCTAAAATCTGATGATCAGTCATCTATAATGTGATGGTCAGTAGTCTATAATCTGATCTTCTGTAGTATTTTTTCTGATGTTCTGTAGTCTATAATCTGAAGATCTGTAATCCTTAATGTGATTATCTGTAGTCTATAATCTGATGTTCTGTAGTTTATAATCTGATGTTCTGCAGTCCATTATCTGATGGTCTGCAGTCTATAATCTCATGTTCTGTAGTTTATATTCTATAATCTGAAGTCTATAATCTGATGTTCTGTAGTCTATAATCTCATGATCTGAAGTCTATAATGTGATGTTGTGTAGTCTATAATCTGATGTTCTGTAGTCTATAATGTGATGTTGTGTAGTCTATAATCTGATGTTCTTTAGTCTATAATCTGATGTTATGCAGTCTATAATCTAAAGTTCTGTTCCCTGTAATTTGTTGTAAAAATGATGATCTTTAGTCTATGATCTATAACCTGATGTTCCTTTGTCTATAATCTGATGTCCTTTAGTCTTTATTGTGATGGTCTGTAGTCTATAATCTGATGTTCTGTAGTCTATAATCTCATGATCTGTTGTCTATAATGTGATGTTCTGTAGTCTATAATGTGATGTTCTGTAGTCTAAAATGTGATGATCTGTAGTCTATAATGTGATGTTCTGTAGTCTATAATGTGATTATCTGTAGTCTAAAATGTAATGTTCTGTTGTAAATAATCTGACATTCTGTAGTCTGTAATCTGATATTCTTTAGTCTATAATCTGATCATCTGTAGTCCATAATCTATAATCTGATGATCTTTAGTCTATAAGGAGATGTTCTGTAGTCTATAATCTATAATCTGAAGTCTTTATTCTGATGTTATTTAGTCTATAATCTCATGATCTGAAGTCTATAATGTGATGTTCTGTAGTCTTTAATCTTATGTGATTATCTGTCGTCTAAAATGTGATGTTCTGTTGTATATAATCTGACATTCTGTAGTCTATAATCTGATCATCTGTAGTCCATAATTTATAATCCGATGATCTGTAGTCTATAATCGGATGTTTTGTAGTCTATAATGTGATGATCTGTAGTCTATAATCTATAATCTGAAGTCTATAATCTGATGTTATGTAGTCTATAATCTATAATCTGAAGTCTATAATCTGATGTTCTGTAGTCTATAATCTGATGTTCTGTAGTCTAAAATCTGATGTTCTGTTGTCTCTAGTCTTATTTACTGCAGTCTACAATCTGATATTCTGTACCCTGTAATCTGATATTCTGTAGTCTATAATCTGATGTTCTGTCATCTATAATGTAATGGTCAGTAGTCTATTATCTGATGTTCTGTAGTCTGTAATCTGATGATCTGTAGTCCATAATCTGATGTTCTGTAATTCTATAATCTGATATTCTGTAGTTTATAATCTGATGTTCTGTAGTCCATAATCTGATGTTCTGCAGTCTATAATCTGATGTTCTGTAGTCTGTAAACTGATGATCTGTTGCCTATCATGTGATGATCTGTAGTCTATGATCTGATGTTCTGTAGTCTATAATCTGATGTTCTGTAGTCTATGATCTGATGTTCTGTAGTCTATAATCTGATGTTCTGTAGTCTATGATCTGATGTTCTGTAGTCTATAATCTGATGATCTGTTGTCTACTATGTGATGATTTGTAGTCTATAATATGATGTTCTGTAGTCTATAATCTGATGTTCTGTAATCCTTAATGTGACAATCTGTAGTTTATAATCTGATGTTCTGGAGTCTATAATCTGATGTTCTGTAGTCTGTAAACTGATGATCTGTTGTCTATCATGTGATGATCTGTAGTCTATAATCTGATGTTCTGTAGTCTATAATCTGATGTTCTGTAATCCTTAATGTGATTTTCTATAGTCTATAATCCATAATCTGATGTTCTGTAATCATTAATGTGATTATCTGTAGTCTATAATCTGATGTTCTGTAGTCTATGATCTGATGCTCTGTAGTCTATAATCTGATGTTCTGTAGTCTATGATCTGATGTTCTGTAGTCTATAATCTGATGTTCTGTAATCCTTAATGTGATTATCTGTAGTCTATAATCTGATATTCTGTAGTTTATAATCTGAAGTCCTGTAGTCTATAATCTGATGATCTGTTGTCTACTATGTGATGATTTGTAGTCTATAATATGATGTTCTGTAGTCTATACTCTGATGTTCTGTAGTCTATAATCTGATGTTCTGTCGTCTATAATCTGATGTTCTGTAGTTTATAATCTTATGTTCTGTCGTCTATAATCTTATGGTCTGTAGTCTGTAATCTGATGTTCTGTAGTGTAAATTGGGATACCCAGTAGTCTATAATCTGATGTTCAGTAGTATGTAATCTGATGTTCTTTAGTCTATAATCTGATGATCTGTAGTCTATAATCTGATGTTCGGTTGACTATAATCTGATGTTCTGTAGTCTATAATCTGATGTTCTGTAGTCTTTAATCTGATGTTCTGTAGTCTATAATCTGATGTTCTGCAGTCCATGATCTGATGTTCTGTAGTCTTAACTCTGATGTTCTGTAGTCTGTAATCTGATGTTCTGTAGTCTTTAATCTGATGTTCTGCAGTCCATAATGTGATGTTCTGCAGTCTATAATCTGATGTTCTGTAGTCTATAATCTAATGTTCTGTAGTCTATATTCTGATGTTCTGTTGTCTATAATCTGATGATCTGTAGTCTATAATCTGATGTTCGGTTGACTATAATCTGATGTTCTGTAGTCTATAATCTGATGTTCTGTAGTCTTTAATCTGATGTTCTGCAGTCCATAATCTGATGTTCTGCAGTCTATAATCTGATGTTCTGTAGTCTATATTCTGATGTTCTGTAGTCTATTATCTGATGCTCTGTAGTCTTTAATCTGATGTTCTGCTGTCCATAATGTGATGTTCTGCAGTCTATAATCTGATGTTCTGTAGTCTATATTCTGATGTTCTGTAGTCTATTATCTGATGTTCTGTAGTCTATAATCTGATGTTCTGCAGTCCATAATGTGATGTTCTGCAGTCTATAATCTGATGTTCTGTCGTCTATAATCTAATGTTCTGTAGTCTATATTCTGATGTTCTGTTGTCTATAATCTGATGTTCTGTAGTCTATAATCTGATGTTCTGTAGTCTATAATCTGATGTTCTGTAGTCTTTAATCTGATGTTCTGCAGTCCATAATCTGATGTTCTGCAGTCTATAATCTGATGTTCTGTAGTCTATATTCTGATGTTCTGTAGTCTATTATCTGATGTTCTGTAGTCTTTAATCTGATGTTCTGCAGTCCATAATGTGATGTTCTGCAGTCTATAATCTGATGTTCTGTAGTCTATAATCTGATGTTCTGTCATCTATATTCTGATGTTCTGTAGTCTATATTCTGATGTTCTGCAGTCTATTATCTGATGTTCTGTAGTCTTAAATCTGATGTTCTGTAGTCTTCAATCTGATGTTCTGCAGTCCATAATCTGTTGTTCTGCAGTGTATAATCTGATGTTCTGTAGTCTATAATCTGATGTTCTGTAGTCTTTAATCTGATGTTCTGTAGTCTTAAATCTGATGTTCTGCAGTCCATAATCTGTTGTTCTGTAGTCTATAATCTGATGTTCTGTAGTCTATATTCTGATGTTCTGTTGTCTATAATCTGATGTTCTGTCGTCTATAATCTGATGTTCTGTAGTCTATATTCTGATGTTCTGTAGTCTATTATCTGATGTTCTGTAGTCTTTAATCTGATGTTCTGTAGTCTTAAATCTGATGTTCTGCAGTCCATAATCTGTTGTTCTGCAGTGTATAATCTGATGTTCTGCAGTCTATAATCTGATGTTCTGTAGTCTATATTCTGATGTTCTGTTGTCTATAATCTGATGTTCTGTCGTCTATAATCTGATGTTCTGTAGTCTATATTCTGATGTTCTGTAGTCTGTATTCTGATGTTCTGTAGTCTATATTCTGATGTTCTGCAGTCTTAAATCTGATGTTCTGCAGTCTATAATCTGATGTTCGGTTGACTATAATCTGATGTTCTGTAGTCTATAATCTGATGTTCGGTTGTCTATAATCTTATGTTCTGTAGTCTATGATCTCATGTTCTGTAGTCTATAATCTGATGTTCTGTAGTCTATGATCTGATGTTCTGTAGTCTATAATCTGATGTTCTGTAGTCTATGATCTGATGTTCTGTAGTCTATAATCTGATGTTCTGTAATCCTTAATGTGACTATCTGTAGTTTATAATCTGATGTTCTGGAGTCTATAATCTGATGTTCTGTAGTCTGTAAACTGATGATCTGTTGTCTATCATGTGATGATCTGTAGTCTATAATCTGATGTTCTGTAGTCTATAATCTGATGTTCTGTAATCCTTAATGTGATTTTCTATAGTCTATAATCCATAATCTGATGTTCTGTAATCATTAATGTGATTATCTGTAGTCTATAATCTGATGTTCTGTAGTCTATAATATGATGTTCTGTAGTCTATACTCTGATGTTCTGTAGTCTATAATCTGATGTTCTGTCGTCTATAATCTGATGTTCTGTAGTTTATAATCTTATGTTCTGCTCTATAATCTTATGGTCTGTAGTCTGTAATCTGATGTTCTGTAGTGTAAATTGGGATACCCAGTAGTCTATAATCTGATGTTCAGTAGTATGTAATCTGATGTTCTTTAGTCTATAATCTGATGATCTGTAGTCTATAATCTGATGTTCGGTTGACTATAATCTGATGTTCTGTAGTCTATAATCTGATGTTCTGTAGTCTTTAATCTGATGTTCTGTAGTCTATAATCTGATGTTCTGCAGTCCATGATCTGATGTTCTGTAGTCTTTAATCTGATGTTCTGTAGTCTTAACTCTGATGTTCTGTAGTCTGTAATCTGATGTTCTGTAGTCTTTAATCTGATGTTCTGCAGTCCATAATGTGATGTTCTGCAGTCTATAATCTGATGTTCTGTAGTCTATAATCTAATGTTCTGTAGTCTATATTCTGATGTTCTGTTGTCTATAATCTGATGATCTGTAGTCTATAATCTGATGTTCGGTTGACTATAATCTGATGTTCTGTAGTCTATAATCTGATGTTCTGTAGTCTTTAATCTGATGTTCTGCAGTCCATAATCTGATGTTCTGCAGTCTATAATCTGATGTTCTGTAGTCTATAATCTGATGTTCTGTAGTCTATTATCTGATGTTCTGTAGTCTATAATCTGATGTTCTGCAGTCCATAATGTGATGTTCTGCAGTCTATAATCTGATGTTCTGTCGTCTATAATCTAATGTTCTGTAGTCTATATTCTGATGTTCTGTTGTCTATAATCTGATGTTCTGTAGTCTATAATCTGATGTTCTGTAGTCTATAATCTGATGTTCTGTAGTCTATAATCTGATGTTCTGTAGTCTATATTCTGATGTTCTGTTGTCTATAATCTGATGTTCTGTAGTCTATAATCTGATGTTCTGTAGTCTATAATCTGATGTTCTGTAGTCTTTAATCTGATGTTCTGCAGTCCATAATCTGATGTTCTGCAGTCTATAATCTGATGTTCTGTAGTCTATATTCTGATGTTCTGTAGTCTGTAATCTGATGTTCTGTTGTCTCTAGTCTTATTTACTGCAGTCTACAATCTGATATTCTGTACCCTGTAATCTGATATTCTGTAGTCTATAATCTGATGTTCTGTCATCTATAATGTAATGGTCAGTAGTCTATTATCTGATGTTCTGTAGTCTGTAATCTGATGATCTGTAGTCCATAATCTGATGTTCTGTAATTCTATAATCTGATATTCTGTAGTTTATAATCTGATGTTCTGTAGTCCATAATCTGATGTTCTGCAGTCTATAATCTGATGTTCTGTAGTCTGTAAACTGATGATCTGTTGCCTATCATGTGATGATCTGTAGTCTATGATCTGATGTTCTGTAGTCTATGATCTGATGTTCTGTAGTCTATAATCTGATGTTCTGTAGTCTATGATCTGATGTTCTGTAGTCTATAATCTGATGTTCTGTAGTCTATGATCTGATGTTCTGTAGTCTATAATCTGATGATCTGTTGTCTACTATGTGATGATTTGTAGTCTATAATATGATGTTCTGTAGTCTATAATCTGATGTTCTGTAATCCTTAATGTGACAATCTGTAGTTTATAATCTGATGTTCTGGAGTCTATAATCTGATGTTCTGTAGTCTGTAAACTGATGATCTGTTGTCTATCATGTGATGATCTGTAGTCTATAATCTGATGTTCTGTAGTCTATAATCTGATGTTCTGTAATCCTTAATGTGATTTTCTATAGTCTATAATCCATAATCTGATGTTCTGTAATCATTAATGTGATTATCTGTAGTCTATAATCTGATGTTCTGTAGTCTATGATCTGATGCTCTGTAGTCTATAATCTGATGTTCTGTAGTCTATGATCTGATGTTCTGTAGTCTATAATCTGATGTTCTGTAATCCTTAATGTGATTATCTGTAGTCTATAATCTGATATTCTGTAGTTTATAATCTGAAGTCCTGTAGTCTATAATCTGATGATCTGTTGTCTACTATGTGATGATTTGTAGTCTATAATATGATGTTCTGTAGTCTATACTCTGATGTTCTGTAGTCTATAATCTGATGTTCTGTCGTCTATAATCTGATGTTCTGTAGTTTATAATCTTATGTTCTGTCGTCTATAATCTTATGGTCTGTAGTCTGTAATCTGATGTTCTGTAGTGTAAATTGGGATACCCAGTAGTCTATAATCTGATGTTCAGTAGTATGTAATCTGATGTTCTTTAGTCTATAATCTGATGATCTGTAGTCTATAATCTGATGTTCGGTTGACTATAATCTGATGTTCTGTAGTCTATAATCTGATGTTCTGTAGTCTTTAATCTGATGTTCTGTAGTCTATAATCTGATGTTCTGCAGTCCATGATCTGATGTTCTGTAGTCTTAACTCTGATGTTCTGTAGTCTGTAATCTGATGTTCTGTAGTCTTTAATCTGATGTTCTGCAGTCCATAATGTGATGTTCTGCAGTCTATAATCTGATGTTCTGTAGTCTATAATCTAATGTTCTGTAGTCTATATTCTGATGTTCTGTTGTCTATAATCTGATGATCTGTAGTCTATAATCTGATGTTGTTGACTATAATCTGATGTTCTGTAGTCTATAATCTGATGTTCTGTAGTCTTTAATCTGATGTTCTGCAGTCCATAATCTGATGTTCTGCAGTCTATAATCTGATGTTCTGTAGTCTATATTCTGATGTTCTGTAGTCTATTATCTGATGCTCTGTAGTCTTTAATCTGATGTTCTGCTGTCCATAATGTGATGTTCTGCAGTCTATAATCTGATGTTCTGTAGTCTATATTCTGATGTTCTGTAGTCTATTATCTGATGTTCTGTAGTCTATAATCTGATGTTCTGCAGTCCATAATGTGATGTTCTGCAGTCTATAATCTGATGTTCTGTCGTCTATAATCTAATGTTCTGTAGTCTATATTCTGATGTTCTGTTGTCTATAATCTGATGTTCTGTAGTCTATAATCTGATGTTCTGTAGTCTATAATCTGATGTTCTGTAGTCTTTAATCTGATGTTCTGCAGTCCATAATCTGATGTTCTGCAGTCTATAATCTGATGTTCTGTAGTCTATATTCTGATGTTCTGTAGTCTATTATCTGATGTTCTGTAGTCTTTAATCTGATGTTCTGCAGTCCATAATGTGATGTTCTGTAGTCTATAATCTGATGTTCTGTCATCTATATTCTGATGTTCTGTAGTCTATATTCTGATGTTCTGCAGTCTATTATCTGATGTTCTGTAGTCTTAAATCTGATGTTCTGTAGTCTTCAATCTGATGTTCTGCAGTCCATAATCTGTTGTTCTGCAGTGTATAATCTGATGTTCTGTAGTCTATAATCTGATGTTCTGTAGTCTTTAATCTGATGTTCTGTAGTCTTAAATCTGATGTTCTGCAGTCCATAATCTGTTGTTCTGTAGTCTATAATCTGATGTTCTGTAGTCTATATTCTGATGTTCTGTTGTCTATAATCTGATGTTCTGTCGTCTATAATCTGATGTTCTGTAGTCTATATTCTGATGTTCTGTAGTCTATTATCTGATGTTCTGTAGTCTTTAATCTGATGTTCTGTAGTCTTAAATCTGATGTTCTGCAGTCCATAATCTGTTGTTCTGCAGTGTATAATCTGATGTTCTGCAGTCTATAATCTGATGTTCTGTAGTCTATATTCTGATGTTCTGTTGTCTATAATCTGATGTTCTGTCGTCTATAATCTGATGTTCTGTAGTCTATATTCTGATGTTCTGTAGTCTGTATTCTGATGTTCTGTAGTCTATATTCTGATGTTCTGCAGTCTTAAATCTGATGTTCTGAAGTCTATAATCTGATGTTCTGTTGACTATAATCTGATGTTCTGTAGTCTATAATCTGATGTTCGGTTGTCTATAATCTTATGTTCTGTAGTCTATGATCTCATGTTCTGTAGTCTATAATCTGATGTTCTGTAGTCTATGATCTGATGTTCTGTAGTCTATAATCTGATGTTCTGTAGTCTATGATCTGATGTTCTGTAGTCTATAATCTGATGTTCTGTAATCCTTAATGTGACTATCTGTAGTTTATAATCTGATGTTCTGGAGTCTATAATCTGATGTTCTGTAGTCTGTAAACTGATGATCTGTTGTCTATCATGTGATGATCTGTAGTCTATAATCTGATGTTCTGTAGTCTATAATCTGATGTTCTGTAATCCTTAATGTGATTTTCTATAGTCTATAATCCATAATCTGATGTTCTGTAATCATTAATGTGATTATCTGTAGTCTATAATCTGATGTTCTGTAGTCTATAATATGATGTTCTGTAGTCTATACTCTGATGTTCTGTAGTCTATAATCTGATGTTCTGTCGTCTATAATCTGATGTTCTGTAGTTTATAATCTTATGTTCTGTCGTCTATAATCTTATGGTCTGTAGTCTGTAATCTGATGTTCTGTAGTGTAAATTGGGATACCCAGTAGTCTATAATCTGATGTTCAGTAGTATGTAATCTGATGTTCTTTAGTCTATAATCTGATGATCTGTAGTCTATAATCTGATGTTCGGTTGACTATAATCTGATGTTCTGTAGTCTATAATCTGATGTTCTGTAGTCTTTAATCTGATGTTCTGTAGTCTATAATCTGATGTTCTGCAGTCCATGATCTGATGTTCTGTAGTCTTTAATCTGATGTTCTGTAGTCTTAACTCTGATGTTCTGTAGTCTGTAATCTGATGTTCTGTAGTCTTTAATCTGATGTTCTGCAGTCCATAATGTGATGTTCTGCAGTCCATAATGTGATGTTCTGTAGTCTATAATCTAATGTTCTGTAGTCTATATTCTGATGTTCTGTTGTCTATAATCTGATGATCTGTAGTCTATAATCTGATGTTCGGTTGACTATAATCTGATGTTCTGTAGTCTATAATCTGATGTTCTGTAGTCTTTAATCTGATGTTCTGCAGTCCATAATCTGATGTTCTGCCGTCTATAATCTGATGTTCTGTAGTCTATATTCTGATGTTCTGTAGTCTATTATCTGATGTTCTGTAGTCTTTAATCTGATGTTCTGCAGTCCATAATGTGATGTTCTGCAGTCTATAATCTGATGTTCTGTAGTCTATATTCTGATGTTCTGTAGTCTATAATCTGATGTTCTGTAGTCTTTAATCTGATGTTCTGCAGTCCATAATCTGATGTTCTGCAGTCTATAATCTGATGTTCTGCAGTCCATAATCTGATGTTCTGCAGTCTATAATCTGATGTTCTGTAGTCTATATTCTGATGTTCTGTAGTCTATTATCTGATGCTCTGTAGTCTTTAATCTGATGTTCTGCTGTCCATAATGTGATGTTCTGCAGTCTATAATCTGATGTTCTGTAGTCTATAATCTGATGTTCTGTAGTCTATTATCTGATGTTCTGTAGTCTATAATCTGATGTTCTGCAGTCCATAATGTGATGTTCTGCAGTCTATAATCTGATGTTCTGTCGTCTATAATCTAATGTTCTGTAGTCTATATTCTGATGTTCTGTTGTCTATAATCTGATGTTCTGTAGTCTATAATCTGATGTTCTGTAGTCTATAATCTGATGTTCTGTAGTCTTTAATCTGATGTTCTGCAGTCCATAATCTGATGTTCTGCAGTCTATAATCTGATGTTCTGTAGTCTATATTCTGATGTTCTGTAGTCTATTATCTGATGTTCTGTTGTCTTTAATCTGATGTTCTGCAGTCCATAATGTGATGTTCTGCAGTCTATAATCTGATGTTCTGTAGTCTATAATCTGATGTTCTGTCGTCTATATTCTGATGTTCTGTGGTCTATATTCTGATGTTCTGTAGTCTATTATCTGATGTTCTGTAGTCTTAAATCTGATGTTCTGTAGTCTTCAATCTGATGTTCTGCAGTCCATAATCTGTTGTTCTGCAGTGTATAATCTGATGTTCTGTAGTCTATAATATGATGTTCTGTAGTCTATACTCTGATGTTCTGTAGTCTATAATCTGATGTTCTGTCGTCTATAATCTGATGTTCTGTAGTTTATAATCTTATGTTATGTCGTCTATAATCTTATGGTCTGTAGTCTTAAATCTGATGTTCTGTAGTCTTCAATCTGATGTTCTGCAGTCCATAATCTGTTGTTCTGCAGTGTATAATCTGATGTTCTGTCGTCTATAATCTAATGTTCTGTAGTCTATATTCTGATGTTCTGTTGTCTATATTCTGATGTTCTGTAGTCTATATTCTGATGTTCTGTAGTCTATAATCTGATGTTCTGCAGTCCATAATCTGATGTTCTGTAGTCTATATTCTGATGTTCTGTTGTCTATAATCTGATGTTCTGTAGTCTATAATCTGATGTTCTGTAGTCTTTAATCTGATGTTCTGCAGTCCATAATCTGATGTTCTGCAGTCTATAATCTGATGTTCTGTAGTCTATATTCTGATGTTCTGTAGTCTATTATCTGATGTTCTGTAGTCTATATTCTGATGTTCTGTTGTCTATAATCTGATGTTCTGTCGTCTATATTCTGATGTTCTGTAGTCTATATTCTGATGTTCTGTAGTCTATTATCTGATGTTCTGTAGTCTTAAATCTGATGTTCTGTAGTCTTAAATCTGATGTTCTGCAGTCAACACTCTGTTGTTCTGCAGTGTATAATCTGATGTTCTGTAGTCTATATTCTGATGTTCTGTAGTCTTTAATCTGATGTTCTGTAGTCTTAAATCTGATGTTCTGCAGTCCACAATCTGTTGTTCTGCAGTGTATAATCTGATGTTGTGTCATCTAAAATCTGATATTCTGTACTCTATAATCTGATGTTCTGTAGTCTATATTCTGATGTTCTGTAGTCTATAATCTGATGTTCTGCAGTCTATAATCTGTTGTTCTGTACTCTATAATCTGATGTTCTGTCATCTAAAATCTGATATTCTGTACTCTATAATCTGATGTTCTGTAGTCTATATTCTGATGTTCTGTAGTCTATAATCTGATGTTCTGCAGTCTATAATCTGATGTTCTGTACTTTATAATCTGATGTTCTGTAATCTATATTCTGATGTTCTGTAGTCTATATTCTGATGTTCTGTAGTCTTAAATCTGATGTTCTGCAGTCTATAATCTGATGTTCTGTAGTCTATAATCTGATGTGCTGTAGTCTGTAATCTGATGTTCTGTCATCTATAATCTGATGTTCTGTAGTCAATAATCTGATGTTCTGTAGTAGGTAATCTGATGTTCTGTACTCAATAATCTGATGTTCTGTCGTCTATAATCAGATGTTCTGTAGTCTTTAATCTGATCTGTAGTCTGTAATCTGATGTTCTGTCTTCTACAATCTGATGTTCTGTCATCTAAAATCTGATGTTCTGTAGTCAATAATCTGATGTTCTGTAGTAGGTAATCTGATGTTCTGTACTCAATAATCTGATGTTCTGTCGTCTATAATCAGATGTTCTGTAGTCTTTAATCTGATCTGTAGTCTGTAATCTGATGTTCTGTCATCTATAATCTGATGTTCTGTAGTCAATAATCTGATGTTCTGTAGTAGGTAATCTGATGTTCTGTACTCAATAATCTGATGTTCTGTCGTCTATAATCAGATGTTCTGTAGTCTTTAATCTGATCTGTAGTCTGTAATCTGATGTTCTGTCTTCTAAAATCTGATGTTCTGTACTCTATAATCTGATGTTCTGTCGTCTATAATCTGATGTTCTGTAGTCTTTAATCTGATCTGTAGTATGTAATCTGATGTTCTGTAGTCTTTAATCTGATGTTATGTCATCTAAAATCTGATGTTCTGTACTCTATAATCTGATGTTCTGTAGTCTATATTCTGATGTTCTGTAGTCTATAATCTGATGTTCTGCAGTATGTAATCTGATGTTCTGTAGTCTATAGTCTGATGTTCGGTTGACTATAATCTGATGTTCTGTAGTTTATAATCTTATGTTCTGTAGTCTATAATCTTATGGTCTGTAGTCTGTAATCTAATGATCTGTAGTGTAAATTGGGATACCCGGTAGTCTATAATCTGATGTTCAGTAGTATGTAATCTGATGTTCTTTAGTCTATAATCTGATGATTTGTTGTCTATAATCTGATGTTCTGTAGTCTATAATCTGATGTTCTGTAGTCTTAAATCTGATGTTCGGTTGTCTATAATCTGATGTTCTGTAGTCTATAATCTGATGTTCGGTTGTCTATAATCTGATGTTCTGTAGTCTATAATCTGATGTGCTGTAGTCTGTAATCTGATGTTCTGTCGTCTATAATCTGATGTTCTGTAGTATGTATTCTGATGTTCTGTAGTCTATAATCTGATGTTCTGTCGTCTATAATCTGATGTTCTGTAGTCTTTAATCTGATCTGTAGTATGTAATCTGATGTTCTGTAGTCTATAATCTGATGTTCTGTCATCTAAAATCTGATGATCTGTATTCTATAATCTGATGTTCTGTCATCTAAAATCTGATGTTCTGTACTCAATAATCTGATGTTCTGTAGTCTATATTCTGATGTTCTGTAGTCTTAAATCTGATGTTCTGCAGTGTATAATCTGATGTTCTGTAGTATGTAATCTGATGTTCTGTAGTCTATAATCTGATGTTCTGTCGTCTATAATCTGATGTTCTGTAGTCTTTAATCTGATCTGTAGTATGTAATCTGATGTTCTGTCATCTAAAATCTGATGTTCTGTAGTCTATAATCTGATGTTCTGTAGTCTTTAATCTGATGTTCTGTAGTCTATAATCTGATGTTCTGCAGTCCATAATCTGATGTTCTGCAGTCTTAACTCTGATGTTCTGTAGTCTGTAATCTGATGTTCTGTAGTCTTTAATCTGATGTTCTGCAGTCCATAATGTGATGTTCTGCAGTCTATAATCTGATGTTCTGTAGTCTATAATCTAATGTTCTGTAGTCTATATTCTGATGTTCTGTTGTCTATAATCTGATGATCTGTAGTCTATAATCTGATGTTCGGTTGACTATAATCTGATGTTCTGTAGTCTATAATCTGATGTTCTGTAGTCTTTAATCTGATGTTCTGCAGTCCATAATCTGATGTTCTGCCGTCTATAATCTGATGTTCTGTAGTCTATATTCTGATGTTCTGTAGTCTATTATCTGATGTTCTGTAGTCTTTAATCTGATGTTCTGCAGTCCATAATGTGATGTTCTGCAGTCTATAATCTGATGTTCTGTAGTCTATATTCTGATGTTCTGTAGTCTATAATCTGATGTTCTGTAGTCTTTAATCTGATGTTCTGCAGTCCATAATCTGATGTTCTGCAGTCTATAATCTGATGTTCTGTAGTCTATATTCTGATGTTCTGTAGTCTATTATCTGATGTTCTGTAGTCTTTAATCTGATGTTCTGCAGTCCATAATGTGATGTTCTGCAGTCTATAATCTGATGTTCTGTAGTCTATATTCTGATGTTCTGTTGTCTATAATCTGATGTTCTGTCGTCTATATTCTGATGTTCTGTAGTCTATATTCTGATGTTCTGTAGTCTATTATCTGATGTTCTGTAGTCTTAAATCTGATGTTCTGTAGTCTTAAATCTGATGTTCTGCAGTCAACACTCTGTTGTTCTGCAGTGTATAATCTGATGTTCTGTAGTCTATATTCTGATGTTCTGTAGTCTTTAATCTGATGTTCTGTAGTCTTAAATCTGATGTTCTGCAGTCCACAATCTGTTGTTCTGCAGTGTATAATCTGATGTTGTGTCATCTAAAATCTGATATTCTGTACTCTATAATCTGATGTTCTGTAGTCTATATTCTGATGTTCTGTAGTCTATAATCTGATGTTCTGCAGTCTATAATCTGTTGTTCTGTACTCTATAATCTGATGTTCTGTCATCTAAAATCTGATATTCTGTACTCTATAATCTGATGTTCTGTAGTCTATATTCTGATGTTCTGTAGTCTATAATCTGATGTTCTGCAGTCTATAATCTGATGTTCTGTACTTTATAATCTGATGTTCTGTAATCTATATTCTGATGTTCTGTAGTCTATATTCTGATGTTCTGTAGTCTTAAATCTGATGTTCTGCAGTCTATAATCTGATGTTCTGTAGTCTATAATCTGATGTGCTGTAGTCTGTAATCTGATGTTCTGTCATCTATAATCTGATGTTCTGTAGTCAATAATCTGATGTTCTGTAGTAGGTAATCTGATGTTCTGTACTCAATAATCTGATGTTCTGTCGTCTATAATCAGATGTTCTGTAGTCTTTAATCTGATCTGTAGTCTGTAATCTGATGTTCTGTCTTCTACAATCTGATGTTCTGTCATCTAAAATCTGATGTTCTGTAGTCAATAATCTGATGTTCTGTAGTAGGTAATCTGATGTTCTGTACTCAATAATCTGATGTTCTGTCGTCTATAATCAGATGTTCTGTAGTCTTTAATCTGATCTGTAGTCTGTAATCTGATGTTCTGTCATCTATAATCTGATGTTCTGTAGTCAATAATCTGATGTTCTGTAGTAGGTAATCTGATGTTCTGTACTCAATAATCTGATGTTCTGTCGTCTATAATCAGATGTTCTGTAGTCTTTAATCTGATCTGTAGTCTGTAATCTGATGTTCTGTCTTCTACAATCTGATGTTCTGTCATCTAAAATCTGATGTTCTGTACTCTATAATCTGATGTTCTGTCGTCTATAATCTGATGTTCTGTAGTCTTTAATCTGATCTGTAGTATGTAATCTGATGTTCTGTAGTCTTTAATCTGATGTTATGTCATCTAAAATCTGATGTTCTGTAGTCTATATTCTGATGTTCTGTAGTCTATAATCTGATGTTCTGCAGTATGTAATCTGATGTTCTGTAGTCTATAGTCTGATGTTCGGTTGACTATAATCTGATGTTCTGTAGTTTATAATCTTATGTTCTGTAGTCTATAATCTTATGGTCTGTAGTCTGTAATCTAATGATCTGTAGTGTAAATTGGGATACCCGGTAGTCTATAATCTGATGTTCAGTAGTATGTAATCTGATGTTCTTTAGTCTATAATCTGATGATTTGTTGTCTATAATATGATGTTCTGTAGTCTATAATCTGATGTTCTGTAGTCTTAAATCTGATGTTCGGTTGTCTATAATCTGATGTTCTGTAGTCTATAATCTGATGTTCGGTTGTCTATAATCTGATGTTCTGTAGTCTATAATCTGATGTGCTGTAGTCTGTAATCTGATGTTCTGTCGTCTATAATCTGATGTTCTGTAGTATGTATTCTGATGTTCTGTAGTCTATAATCTGATGTTCTGTCGTCTATAATCTGATGTTCTGTAGTCTTTAATCTGATCTGTAGTATGTAATCTGATGTTCTGTAGTCTATAATCTGATGTTCTGTCATCTAAAATCTGATGTTCTGTATTCTATAATCTGATGTTCTGTCATCTAAAATCTGATGTTCTGTACTCAATAATCTGATGTTCTGTAGTCTATATTCTGATGTTCTGTAGTCTTTAATCTGATGTTCTGTAGTCTTAAATCTGATGTTCTGCAGTCCACAATCTGTTGTTCTGCAGTGTATAATCTGATGTTGTGTCATCTAAAATCTGATATTCTGTACTCTATAATCTGATGTTCTGTAGTCTATATTCTGATGTTCTGTAGTCTATAATCTGATGTTCTGCAGTCTATAATCTGTTGTTCTGTACTCTATAATCTGATGTTCTGTCATCTAAAATCTGATATTCTGTACTCTATAATCTGATGTTCTGTAGTCTATATTCTGATGTTCTGTAGTCTATAATCTGATGTTCTGCAGTCTATAATCTGATGTTCTGTACTTTATAATCTGATGTTCTGTAATCTATATTCTGATGTTCTGTAGTCTATATTCTGATGTTCTGTAGTCTTAAATCTGATGTTCTGCAGTCTATAATCTGATGTTCTGTAGTCTATAATCTGATGTGCTGTAGTCTGTAATCTGATGTTCTGTCATCTATAATCTGATGTTCTGTAGTCAATAATCTGATGTTCTGTAGTAGGTAATCTGATGTTCTGTACTCAATAATCTGATGTTCTGTCGTCTATAATCAGATGTTCTGTAGTCTTTAATCTGATCTGTAGTCTGTAATCTGATGTTCTGTCTTCTACAATCTGATGTTCTGTCATCTAAAATCTGATGTTCTGTACTCTATAATCTGATGTTCTGTCGTCTATAATCTGATGTTCTGTAGTCTTTAATCTGATCTGTAGTATGTAATCTGATGTTCTGTAGTCTTTAATCTGATGTTATGTCATCTAAAATCTGATGTTCTGTACTCTATAATCTGATGTTCTGTAGTCTATATTCTGATGTTCTGTAGTCTATAATCTGATGTTCTGCAGTATGTAATCTGATGTTCTGTAGTCTATAGTCTGATGTTCGGTTGACTATAATCTGATGTTCTGCAGTGTATAATCTGATGTTGTGTCATCTAAAATCTGATATTCTGTACTCTATAATCTGATGTTCTGTAGTCTATATTCTGATGTTCTGTAGTCTATAATCTGATGTTCAGTAGTATGTAATCTGATGTTCTTTAGTCTATAATCTGATGATTTGTTGTCTATAATCTGATGTTCTGTAGTCTATAATCTGATGTTCTGTAGTCTTAAATCTGATGTTCGGTTGTCTATAATCTGATGTTCTGTAGTCTATAATCTGATGTTCGGTTGTCTATAATCTGATGTTCTGTAGTCAATAATCTGATGTTCTGTAGTAGGTAATCTGATGTTCTGTACTCAATAATCTGATGTTCTGTCGTCTATAATCAGATGTTCTGTAGTCTTTAATCTGATCTGTAGTATGTAATCTGATGTTCTGTAGTCTTTAATCTGATGTTATGTCATCTAAAATCTGATGTTCTGTACTCTATAATCTGATGTTCTGTAGTCTATATTCTGATGTTCTGTAGTCTATAATCTGATGTTCTGCAGTTTATAATCTTATGTTCTGTAGTCTATAGTCTGATGTTCGGTTGTCTATAATCTGATGTTCTGTAGTCAATAATCTGATGTTCTGTAGTAGGTAATCTGATGTTCTGTACTCAATAATCTGATGTTCTGTCGTCTATAATCAGATGTTCTGTAGTCTTTAATCTGATCTGTAGTCTGTAATCTGATGTTCTGTCTTCTACAATCTGATGTTCTGTCATCTAAAATCTGATGTTCTGTACTCTATAATCTGATGTTCTGTCGTCTATAATCTGATGTTCTGTAGTCTTTAATCTGATCTGTAGTATGTAATCTGATGTTCTGTAGTCTTTAATCTGATGTTATGTCATCTAAAATCTGATGTTCTGTACTCTATAATCTGATGTTCTGTAGTCTATATTCTGATTTTCTGTAGTCTATAATCTGATGTTCGGTTGACTATAATCTGATGTTCTGTAGTCTATAATCTGATGTGCTGTAGTCTGTAATCTGATGTTCTGTCGTCTATAATCTGATGTTCTGTAGTATGTATTCTGATGTTCTGTAGTCTATAATCTGATGTTCTGTCGTCTATAATCTGATGTTCTGTAGTCTTTAATCTGATCTGTAGTATGTAATCTGATGTTCTGTAGTCTATAATCTGATGTTCTGTCATCTAAAATCTGATGTTCTGTATTCTATAATCTGATGTTCTGCAGTCAACACTCTGTTGTTCTGCAGTGTATAATCTGATGTTCTGTAGTCTATATTCTGATGTTCTGTAGTCTTTAATCTGATGTTCTGTAGTCTTAAATCTGATGTTCTGCAGTCCACAATCTGTTGTTCTGCAGTGTATAATCTGATGTTGTGTCATCTAAAATCTGATATTCTGTACTCTATAATCTGATGTTCTGTAGTCTATATTCTGATGTTCTGTAGTCTATAATCTGATGTTCTGCAGTCTATAATCTGTTGTTCTGTACTCTATAATCTGATGTTCTGTCATCTAAAATCTGATATTCTGTACTCTATAATCTGATGTTCTGTAGTCTATATTCTGATGTTCTGTAGTCTATAATCTGATGTTCTGCAGTCTATAATCTGATGTTCTGTACTTTATAATCTGATGTTCTGTAATCTATATTCTGATGTTCTGTAGTCTATATTCTGATGTTCTGTAGTCTTAAATCTGATGTTCTGCAGTCTATAATCTGATGTTCTGTAGTCTATAATCTGATGTTCTGTAGTCTTTAATCTGATGTTCTGTCATCTATAATCTGATGTTCTGTAGTCAATAATCTGATGTTCTGTAGTAGGTAATCTGATGTTCTGTAGTATATAATCAGATGTTCTCTCGTCTATAATCAGATGTTCTGTAGTCTTTAATCTGATCTGTAGTCTGTAATCTGATGTTCTGTCTTCTAGAATCTGATGTTCTGTCATCTAAAATCTGATGTTCTGTACTCTATAATCTGATGTTCTGTCGTCATAATCTGATGTTCTGTAGTCTTTAATCTGATCTGTAGTATGTAATCTGATGTTCTGTAGTCTTTAATCTGATGTTATGTCATCTAAAATCTGATGTTCTGTACTCTATAATCTGATGTTCTGTAGTCTATATTCTGATGTTCTGTAGTCTATAATCTGATGTTCTGCAGTCTTTAATCTGATGTTCTGTAGTCTATATTCTGATGTTCTGTAGTCTATAATCTGATGTTCTGTAGTTTATAATCTTATGTTCTGTAGTCTATAATCTTATGGTCTGTAGTCTGTAATCTGATGATCTGTAGTGTATAATCTGATACCCGGTAGTCTATAATCTGATGTTCTGTAGTATGTAATCTGATGTTCTGTAGTCTATAATCTGATGTTTGTTGTCTATAATCTGATGTTCTGTAGTCTATAATCTGATGTTCTGTAGTCTTAAATCTGATGTTCTGAAGTCTATAATATGATGATATCTAGACTATAAACTGATGTTCGTTTGTCTATAATCTGATGTGCTGTGGTCTATAATCTGATGTGCTGTAGTCTGTAATCTGATGTTCTGTCGTCTATAATCTGATGTTCTGTAGTATGTATTCTGATGTTCTGTAGTCTATAATCTGATGTTCTGTCGTCTATAATCTGATGTTCTGTAGTCTTTAATCTGATCTGTAGTATGTAATCTGATGTTCTGTAGTCTATAATCTGATGTTCTGTCATCTAAAATCTGATGTTCTGTATTCTATAATCTGATGTTCTGTCATCTAAAATCTGATGTTCTGTAATCTAAAATCTGATGTTCTGTAGTCTATATTCTGATGTTCTGTAGTCTTAAATCTGATGTTCTGCAGTGTATAATCTGATGTTCTGTAGTATGTAATCTGATGTTCTGTAGTCTATAATCTGATGTTCTGTCGTCTATAATCTGATGTTCTGTAGTCTTTAATCTGATCTGTAGTATGTAATCTGATGTTCTGTCATCTAAAATCTGATGTTCTGTAGTCTATAATCTGATGTTCTGTAGTCTTTAATCTGATGTTCTGTAGTCTATAATCTGATGTTCTGCAGTCCATAATCTGATGTTCTGTAGTCTTAACTCTGATGTTCTGTAGTCTGTAATCTGATGTTCTGTAGTCTTTAATCTGATGTTCTGCAGTCCATAATGTGATGTTCTGCAGTCTATAATCTGATGTTCTGTAGTCTATAATCTGATGTTCTGTAGTCTATATTCTGATGTTCTGGAGTCGATAATCTGATCTGTAGTCTATAATCTGATGTTCGGTTGACTATAATCTGATGTTCTGTAGTCTATAATCTGATGTTCTGTAGTCTTTAATCTGATGTTCTGCAGTCCATAATCTGATGTTCTCTATAATCTGATGTTCTGTAGTCTATATTCTGATGTTCTGTAGTCTATTATCTGATGTTCTGTAGTCTTTAATCTGATGTTCTGCAGTCCATAATGTGATGTTCTGCAGTCTATAATCTGATGTTCTGTAGTCTATATTCTGATGTTCTGTAGTCTATTATCTGATGTTCTGTAGTCTTTAATCTGATGTTCTGCAGTCCATAATGTGATGTTCTGCAGTCTATAATCTGATGTTCTGTCGTCTATAATCTAATGTTCTGTAGTCTATATTCTGATGTTCTGTTGTCTATAATCTGATGTTCTGTAGTCTATAATCTGATGTTCTGTAGTCTATAATCTGATGTTCTGTAGTCTTTAATCTGATGTTCTGCAGTCCATAATCTGATGTTCTGCAGTCTATAATCTGATGTTCTGTAGTCTATATTCTGATGTTCTGTAGTCTATTATCTGATGTTCTGTAGTCTTTAATCTGATGTTCTGCAGTCCATAATGTGGTGTTCTGCAGTCTATAATCTGATGTTCTGTAGTCTATATTCTGATGTTCTGTTGTCTATAATCTGATGTTCTGTCGTCTATATTCTGATGTTCTGTAGTCTATATTCTGATGTTCTGTAGTCTATTATCTGATGTTCTGTAGTCTTAAATCTGATCTTCTGTAGTCTTAAATCTGATGTTCTGCAGTCCATAATCTGTTGTTCTGCAGTGTATAATCTGATGTTCTGTAGTCTATAATCTGATGTTCTGTAGTCTTTAATCTGATGTTCTGTAGTCTTAAATCTGATGTTCTGCAGTCCATAATCTGTTGTTCTGCAGTGTATAATCTGATGTTCTGTAGTCTATATTCTGATGTTCTGTTGTCTATAATCTGATGTTCTGTCGTCTATAATCTGATGTTCTGTAGTCTATATTCTGATGTTCTGTAGTCTATTATCTGATGTTCTGTAGTCTTTAATCTGATGTTCTGTAGTCTTAAATCTGATGTTCTGCAGTCCATAATCTGTTGTTCTGCAGTGTATAATCTGATGTTCTGTAGTCTATAATCTGATGTTCTGTAGTGGGTAGTAACTTATGTGTACAACACTTTGATGAATTTTATAATGAAGACAGTGGACAGGATGTTTGGAGATAAATTTTATATTAATAATTAAATGGAGCCCATGCATGAGATGTTCAGAACATTTAAAGCTAAACAGAGAAATTTTAAACTTGACCTGCAGCTACACAAACAATCTGTTCACTATTCTCCTAAGAAAACGCACAAACTAACATTTGAAAATTAAAAAGAAAACAAAAACGATGGTTTGCATAGACAGGGAAGTGCAGAAAAGACATGTCGATCAGGACTTTAGAAAATCTTTTTTTATTCTTAAATTTGCAGTTTTCTCGACTCTTTTTGACCTAAACTTCTTCTGTTGCTTTAACAAAAAGGCTTTCTCTCTCTTTTTTCCCTCCATTTCTCTACTTTCATTTGAAGGTTTTTTATTTGCCGTAGAACTTCTTGTTGAGCAGAAAAATCAGCAGGTTGACGTTGATAGTTGCCCGATCAAAAAGCTTCATTACCGCAACACCTTCATACTGCAGCTGGAGGAGGTCCTGAAACACAAGAACACACCAGATTTTATTTAAATAAAGATTTAAAGGCTGATGACACCATCGCCAAAGCAGAACTAAATGATTCCGATATGAATGCAGGCCGGGCTCAGTCAAGCTGATGTGGACTACTGTAGTCTTGTTTTTTTTATACAGTGACTCAGTAGGTACCAAAACCTGAAGTAGGGGGTTCGATTCCCAGCTGCTACAGTGACATGTTGATGGTCAGAATTTGAACCCCAGACTACTAACACTGCTGCGTCAGTGGTATGAAGGCATGAATGCTAAAACTGATAGACAGTCTCTATAGAAGCCTTCACCATCAGTGTGTGACTATGTCTGTATTAAGGGTTAGCATGTAGAGAAAACTAAGGGTTAGCATGTAGAGAATACTAAGGGTTAGCATGTAGAGACAACTAAGGGTTAGCATGTAGAGAATACTAAGGGTTAGCATGTAGAGACTACTAAGGGTTAGCATGTAGAGAATACTAAGGGTTAGCATGTAGAGAATACTAAGGGTTAGCATGTAGAGAATACTAAGGGTTAGCATGTAGAGAATATTAAGGGTTAGCATGTAGAGACTACTAAGGGTTAGCATGTAGAGAATACTAAGGGTTAACATGTAGAGAATACTAAGGGTTAGCATGTAGAGAATACTAAGGGTTAGCATGTAGAGACTACTAAGGGTTAGCATGTAGAGACAACAAAGGGTTAGCATGTAGAGACTACTAAGGGTTAGCATGTAGAGACTACTAAGGGTTAGCATGTAGAGACAACAGAGGGTTAGCATGTAGAGACTACTAAGGGTTAGCATGTAGAGACAAGGTTAGCATGTAGAGACTACTAAGGGTTAGCATGTAGAGAATACTAAGGGTTAGCATGTAGAGAATACTAAGGGTTAGCATGTAGAGAATACTAAGGGTTAGCATGTAGAGAATATTAAGGGTTAGCATGTAGAGACTACTAAGGGTTAGCATGTAGAGAATACTAAGGGTTAACATGTAGAGAATACTAAGGGTTAGCATGTAGAGAATACTAAGGGTTAGCATGTAGAGACAAGGTTAGCATGTAGAGACTACTAAGGGTTAGCATGTAGAGACAACAAAGGGTTAGCATGTAGAGCCTACTAAGGGTTAGCATGTAGAGAATACTAAGGGTTAGCATGTAGAGACGACAGAGGGTTAGCATGTAGAGACTACTAAGGGTTAGCATGTAGAGAATACTAAGGGTTAGCATGTAGAGACGACAGAGGGTTAGCATGTAGAGACTACTAAGGGTTAGCATGTAGAGACAACAGAGGTTTAGCATGTAGAGACTACTAAGGGTTAGCATGTAGAGACAAGGTTAGCATGTAGAGACTACTAAGGGTTAGCATGTAGAGAATACTAAGGGTTAGCATGTAGAGAATACTAAGGGTTAGCATGTAGAGAATATTAAGGGTTAGCATGTAGAGACTACTAAGGGTTAGCATGTAGAGAATACTAAGGGTTAACATGTAGAGACAAGGTTAGCATGTAGAGACTACTAAGGGTTAGCATGTAGAGACAACAAAGGGTTAGCATGTAGAGCCTACTAAGGGTTAGCATGTAGAGAATACTAAGGGTTAGCATGTAGAGACAAGGTTAGCATGTAGAGACTACTAAGGGTTAGCATGTAGAGACAACAAAGGGTTAGCATGTAGAGCCTACTAAGGGTTAGCATGTAGAGAATACTAAGGGTTAGCATGTAGAGACGACAGAGGGTTAGCATGTAGAGACTACTAAGGGTTCGCATGTAGAGAATACTAAGGGTTAGCATGTAGAGACGACAGAGGGTTAGCATGTAGAGACTACTAAGGGTTAGCATGTAGAGACAACAGAGGGTTAGCATGTAGAGACTACTAAGGGTTAGCATGTAGAGACAAGGTTAGCATGTAGAGACTACTAAGGGTTAGCATGTAGAGACAACAAAGGGTTAGCATGTAGAGACTACTAAGGGTTAGCATGTAGAGAATACTAAGGGTTAGCATGTAGAGACTACTAAGGGTTAGCATGTAGAGACTACTAAGGGTTAGCATGTAGAGACTACTAAGGGTTAGCATGTAGAGAATACTAAGGGTTAGCATGTAGAGACTACTAAGGGTTAGCATGTAGAGACAAGGTTAGCATGTAGAGACTACTAAGGGTTAGCATGTAGAGACAACAAAGGGTTAGCATGTAGAGACTACTAAGGGTTAGCATGTAGAGACTACTAAGGGTTAGCATGTAGAGACTACTAAGGGTTAGCATGTAGAGACAAGGTTAGCATGTAGAGACTACTAAGGGTTAGCATGTAGAGACAACAAAGGGTTAGCATGTAGAGACTACTAAGGGTTAGCATGTAGAGAATACTAAGGGTTAGCATGTAGAGACTACTAAGGGTTAGCATGTAGAGACTACTAAGGGTTAGCATGTAGAGACTACTAAGGGTTAGCATGTAGAGACAAGGTTAGCATGTAGAGACTACTAAGGGTTAGCATGTAGAGACAACAAAGGGTTAGCATGTAGAGACTACTAAGGGTTAGCATGTAGAGACTACTAAGGGTTAGCATGTAGAGACTACTAAGGGTTAGCATGTAGAGACAAGGTTAGCATGTAGAGACTACTAAGGGTTAGCATGTAGAGACAACAAAGAGTTAGCATGTAGAGACTACTAAGGGTTAGCATGTAGAGACTACTAAGGGTTAGCATGTAGAGACTACTAAGGGTTAGCATGTAGAGAATACTAAGGGTTAGCATGTAGAGACTACTAAGGGTTAGCATGTAGAGACTACTAAGGGTTAGCATGTAGAGACTACTAAGGGTTAGCATGTAGAGACTACTAAGGGTTAGCATGTAGAGACTACTAAGGGTGCCTTAGCATGTAGAGACTAGGGTCTACATGCTAATGTAGCTCTTGCAATTTTTCAACTAGTCTTAAGATTTTGATCAGGAGTGTATACTGCTCTCATTCTATCCCACAATGCATTGTGAAAAGTAGTGAACAAGTGATGGTCACTAGCCCAGCAATATTTCCCATCGTGCATTGCGGTTGCTGCTCTCAAACATGAAAGAGGAGCACAGGAACACATATGAAGACATTTTTATGCTTTTTTAGTTGTTGGTTTTAACCAAAGTTTTTAATCTATAAGAAAATGTTAAGGATTCAAAACGGAGTAACTTTATTCCCCCATGAGGATTACAAGACATGAGACCATCATCTTTATGCAAAAATAAGTGGTAATACACACAAAAATGTAGACTACTCTACCACTAAAGACACAGACCTTTTATCTATTAGTATTTTTATTTTTTGTGAAAATACATTCAGTATCAGTTTTCAGTTGATTTCTAACGTTAATGTCAATCCTCAGCTGTTGTCATGGAAATCTACGAGCCATTGTTGATAAACGTTGTAACTGTGAGACGGCTGAAGCAGTGTCTGAAATCATTTCTGTGTTTAGCGGCTGAGTTTCTTCCATGGTACAAAAAGAAGAACCGTGCCTTCTGTAGCAAAATGATCTTCATGCATGACAATGAACCATCTCATGCTGCAGAGAATCCCTCTGTGTCATTGGCTGCTATGGGCATAAAGGGAGAGAAACTCATGGTGTGGCCCCCATCCTCCCCTGACCTTTAACCCTACTGAGAACCTTTGGAGCATCCTCAAGCTAAAGATCTATGAGGGTGGGAGGCAGTTCACAACAGAACAGCAGCTCTGGGAGGATATTCTGACATCCTGCAAAGAAATTCAAGCAGAAACTCTCCAAAAACTCACAAGTTCAACAGATGAAGAATAGTGAAGGTGATATCAGAGAAGGGCTCCTATGTTAACATGGAACTTGGCCTGTTCAGATGTTTTTGATTGAAATAGCTTTGATTTCAGTAAATATGACCTCCTGACGCTGCAATTTCTACAAATGACCATTTTCAGTCCTTTAAAACCTATAAAATGTTTTAAAACTCTGTCATGCATTTTGAGGTTTTTATTTTTTTAAATAATGGTTATCATTATGAAGTTTGTTCAAAAGCATTTGAATTATGCTCTAATGGCTGATGACTTGAAAAATATTCTGTCATTTGCATTAATATTTCGGAAAACAAGAGAAAAATATCATTTGCGTAATAATGTGGAATGTGGTGTAGTCCCTATAGAGGGCAGGTTTCAGACACTGCCAGAGTCTGATCACTGAGGAGATGAGCTCTCTGTTCAAGCTTCCTCTGGTCAGCAGAGCATGCTTTACATGTTCCCCAGACTGTAGATGGCGCTACAGCTGGGTCAAGATTAGTAGAAATGAGAAGGTCGATACACCTCACTATTGTCTTATAAAGTCAGGATCATTGAGCAGTAGTGGATTAAAGCGCCGAGGTGACCGAGAAAAGGACTTGCCAGGTAAAAAAATATCTTAAATGACAGTTGCATGGTCTGATACTACAATTAGGGATGGGGATCGGTCATTTTTATTGATATTGATACCCTTATCAATACTCCTTATTGATCCGAGTCTTATCTATGCCACTATCAATAGTTATAGTAGTAAATAGTTAATAGTAGTTATAGTTTGGTAGAAGGGCAAAACGAGGACAAATATTTACACTCAAAGTGGTCTATGCTGAGTAGTGCTGAGTTAAAAAGACACGTCTATTTTGAATGCCTCAAATACAAGCACATTCTTCATATTCACAACTATATTTATTGAAGTTTCTCGTCAAAAACTTAGTTTTCCCGTTTTTTATGTGACATTTAAACATATCATAACATATAGAGTGTAGTGTTCTAATTTGCTGAGGTTACCTGAACCCACCATATTCTCTGTCCTCCAGCTCGTTAAGTTCACTAATTAACTTCAATTCTGCCGATTCCACCTCAGATTTCTCGACTGGATTAAGGCTCGGTCCACACGGAGACGAATTCAGGAGTATACGCAAAAGTTTTTTGTCATATCGGCATTTCATCCACACGGAAACAGGATAAAACAGGAAAACAGGTCTCAGATGCACAAATCCATTAACGACTACCGCTTCGTCTCCGTGTGGACGTCTTTCTTGAAACGATTACGTCACACATAGAGTAGCTCTCCTAAGACACCTGCGCAGGTCTGGCAAAAACATCAATGGCGGTTTACAGGGTTGTGTTGGTGCTGCAGAAGCTACTGAGCTTGTTATGGCTTTTACAGCAAATCTGATGCTCCTTTACCACCACCGCAAAACACACACACCATATGTTCTTAAATCCAATGCGGAGAACAACAAGCAGGGCAACTAGAAGAAAGTTTGGGGCAGTTTTCTGTGATCTTCTTCTCTCTTTTGGTGCATTTCCATGTCAGCAATACAGTGCCATATACAGGCTTAGCATATATACTACAGCGTTTTCAGTTGTTTTCAGTGGTTCCAGCTTACATGGATATTTCCTGAAACAATCCCGTCTTTACTGAAAACTTTTTCAAAACAAAATGGCAATAATTCGTTTCCATCTCCATGTGGACGGGGCCTATGACTTTTTACAAACAGGACTAGCTCAAAGTTTTCAGCATTTATCTGAGCAGCTGAAGAAGAAAAGTGTCCTGAAGAGAAAAGTCTCCTGAAGAAGAAAAGTCTCCTGAAGAGAAAAGTCTCCTGAAGAAGAAAAGTCTCCTGAAGAAGAAAAGTGTCCTGAAGAAGAAAAGAGTCCTGAAGAAGCTGAAGAGAAGTTGAAGAGTGCAGTTTGAGTGCATTTTACTCCCAGTGCAGGCAGTTTTTTTCTCACTGACAGATGAAGGTTCCACATTCTGTTGATAGATGATACTGATGTGCTTTTAGTTCATGTTCCCCTTGAAAGAACTGATGTATGTTTTTCCAACAGTTGTATCTTAAAATGACGTTCCTCACAGAGCCTGTGAGACTCAATAGCAGTATCAATAAGCTAAAGCGTTACTGATTTTTGGTTATTAGAAAAATACAGCACTAAGGACCTGGGTTTGGATCCCCATCCCCATTACAATAGAAGCATGATCTGACAGAGGATAGTAGTTTATCATCAAAATGAAAAAAGTACATTTGGGAAAAAGATCTGTCAACAGGAGAGACAAAGGAAGACATCAGAAACTGCATACTGCTCCATAAATGTGTGAAGAATTTTAGAAGATTCAGACAGAAGGCCTGTTAGATGACCGCTTGGTCCAGACAACAGCTGAAGTCCCCTCCCAAAAAGAGCCGGCTAGAATTCAAACCAGAACGTCCCAGTTCAGACCATGTACATTTGCCAGCACCAGATTATCCTGACTAACTTTACCCGCTGTAACGAAGGGGACTGAAGTATGAATAAGAACCGCAGCACCTCTGGCTTTACTGGGAAATTAAGAGTGGTAGAGCTGCCCCATGAGGGCTTACGAGTTACTGTCCAAGTCCTGCACAGACTTGTCTGCCCCTGCAGCCAACTGAAGCTACACAATGTCCCCATTAGGCAGATACCCGGAGAGCTGCTGTAACATATCAGGGACACAGTCTTCATGAAAGCCTTTGTAGTTCAGGTCTCCCGGGTCACCAGATCTTTGACTCTAAAGCGCTGGAAGCACAGGGTGACAGGTCACAGTCTCTCCCCTGCTGCAGGTTTGGGGGTGAGGGACCACTGTGCCCCATCCAATGTGGAAGGAGAGGAAAGCATATCCTGCCAAGGACATTGACCAGAAGTTGAGAGAGGAACTCAAACAGACGAGGACCCTCAATCAATTCAGGTAAACGGGTGACCCGAAGATTCTGGCACATGCTGTGCCCCTCCAAGTCCGCTATCTTAACTTTGAGGGACTCGTTGTCCATCTTCAAAAGCAGTACAAACATCCTTCAGTTGTTGGAGACGTGTGGGCCTCAGAAGTGTTAGTTCCCTGGAAAGTGATGTGCTGGCCCGTACAGAGAATGCTGTGCAGCGAGGACTAACTGTATTACTATCTGGTACTTTAATAATCTGGCTGTATGATAACTTTATTACTATCACATTCATTCAGATAAAGAAGAACATACCTGATACTCGAGCTGCAGCGTTTCCAGGTGAACACCCATCAGCTTGGCCTTGATATCAAAAACTCCAACAGCCTCTGACGGAGAAATCTCAAAAATAACATTTTTAAACCTAGAAAGACAAAAAAATATCACATTATTTAAAACATTTTGGTGATCTGATTGGAGAGAGATAGCCATGATAGCTTTAAGTTACATCTTCAACTGATTATGTCCAAATATTATCAATAATGTGGTCATAAACACAATATAATAATAGTAGTAACAATAAAAATATAACCAATATACAAATGACCAATTATACTCAGTCATATTGGTCAGGAATTAATCTTATCATCATTATAAGGATATGATATGACTTACTTATGAACTTTGTCTAAACTTTATCATTATCATGTGGATCTATTATTGATTATGTATAGCTATTGATAACTGACTGGTTGGGCTGCAGATCTTCAATGGCGATCAGAACGCCCTTTTCATGAAGTCGGGACGCTGTGTACTTCTGAGATGTCTGCTTGCTCTTCTTTGGCTGTTTGTCTCCAGGTTTGGACCTGAGGGCACACAGAGACTGTGTACAGTAATGCAATAATAACAACAACAAAGATGAAACGAGCAATAACGCAGTAAAAACACAGTAACAACACAAAACAACTAAACAATAATAACAAATAATAACTCTGTACTAACACAATAATAGCACAAAAACATCTCTGGTTATATAGACATTACAGGTGTAGATAAATTAATGTAGACAAATCTCTGGTTATATAGACATTACAGGTGTAGATAAATGAATGTAGACAAATCTCTGGTTATATAGACATTACAGGTGTAGATAAATGAATGTAGACAAATCTCTGGTTATATAGACATTACAGGTGTAGATAAATGAATGTAGACAAATCTCTGGTTATATAGACATTACAGGTGTAGATAAATTAATGTAGATAAATCTCTGGTTATATAGACATTACAGGTGTAGATAAATGAATGTAGACAAATCTCTGGTTATATAGACATTACAGGTGTAGATAAATTAATGTAGATAAATCTCTGGTTATATAGACATTACAGGTGTAGATAAATGAATGTAGACAAATCTCTGGTTATATAGACATTACAGGTGTAGATAAATTAATGTAGATAAATCTCTGGTTATATAGACATTATAGGTGTAGATAAATGAATGTAGATAAATCTCTGGTTATATAGATAATATAGGTGTAGATAAATTAATGTAGATAAATCTCTGGTTATATAGACATTACAGGTGTAGATAAATGAATGTAGACAAATCTCTGGTTATATAGACATTACAGGTGTAGATAAATTAATGTAGATAAATCTCTGGTTATATAGATAATATAGGTGTAGATAAATTAATGTAGATAAATCTCTGGTTATATAGACATTACAGGTGTAGATAAATTAATGTAGACAAATCTCTGGTTATATAGACATTACAGGTGTAGATAAATGAATGTAGATAAATCTCTGGTTATATAGACATTACAGGTGTAGATAAATGAATGTAGACAAATCTCTGGTTATATAGACATTACAGGTGTAGATAAATGAATGTAGACAAATCTCTGGTTATATAGACATTACAGGTGTAGATAAATGAATGTAGACAAATCTCTGGTTATATAGACATTACAGGTGTAGATAAATGAATGTAGACAAATCTCTGGTTATATAGACATTACAGGTGTAGATAAATGAATGTAGATAAATCTCTGGTTATATAGACATTACAGGTGTAGATAAATGAATGTAGACAAATCTCTGGTTATATAGACATTACAGGTGTAGATAAATGAATGTAGATAAATCTCTGGTTATATAGACATTACAGGTGTAGATAAATGAATGTAGATAAATCTCTGGTTATATAGATATTACAGGTGTAGATAAGTTAATGTAGATAAATCTCTGGTTATATAGACATTTCAGGTGTAGATAAATGAATGTAGACAAATATCTGGTTATATAGACATTACAGGTGTAGATAAATTATATAGATAAATCTCTGGTTATATAGACATTACAGGTGTAGATAAATGAATGTAGATAAATCTCTGGTTATATAGACATTACAGGTGTAGATAAATGAATGTAGATAAATCTCTGGTTATATAGACATTACAGGTGTAGATAAATGAATGTAGACAAATCTCTGGTTATATAGACATTACAGGTGTAGATAAATGAATGTAGATAAATCTCTGGTTATATAGACATTACAGGTGTAGATAAATTAATGCAGATAAATCTCTGGTTATATAGATATTACAGGTGTAGATAAATTAATGTAGATAAATCTCTGGTTATATAGACATTACAGGGGTAGATAAATTAATGTAGATAAATCTCTGGTTATATAGAAATTACAGGGGTAGATAAATTAATGTAGATACATCTCTGGTTATATAGACATTACAGGTGTAGATAAATTAATGTAAATAAATCTCTGGTTATATAGATATTATAGGTGTAGATAAGTTAATGCAGATAAATCTCTGGTTATATAGACATTACAGGTGTAGATAAGTTAATGCAGATAAATCTCTGGTTATATAGATATTATAGGTGTAGATAAGTTAATGCAGATAAATCTCTGGTTATATAGACATTACAGGTGTAGATAAATTAATGCAGATAAATCTCTGGTTATATAGATATTATAGGTGTAGATAAGTTAATGCAGATAAATCTCTGGTTATATAGACATTACAGGTGTAGATAAGTTAATGCAGATAAATCTCTGGTTATATAGATATTATAGGTGTAGATAAGTTAATGCAGATAAATCTCTGGTTATATAGACATTACAGGTGTAGATAAATTAATGCAGATAAATCTCTGGTTATATAGACATTACAGGTGTAGATAAATTAATGCAGATAAATCTCTGGTTATATAGACATTACAGGTGTAGATAAATTAATGCAGATAAATCTCTGGTTATATAGACATTACAGGTGTAGATAAGTTAATGTCGATAAATCTCTGGTTCTATTTCATCCTTCCTGACCACCAGAGGCGGTGCTTCAAGCTCTGGATAACACATCGTGCATACGCAGGTCGAGTAGCTATACAGACAAAGTCACATGTGACACCTGCTGACCCGGATAGCCTATATCTTCCGGTGTCATCAGGGAATCAGTTCCTTCACATCTTCTCGCTCGCAGATGTCGGACTTAGAAGTAGCTAATGAAGCAGCGGTCGCTGGGAGCCCTGTGACTGTCGTGGTCGGAGCTGCATTCCAGTCGCTCTCCAAGGGCTGCGACAGCTTAGCCTTTTGGCTACGTGTTGAATCGCCAAAACTACAGTTTGCCGCGCCTGATGCGTGAGTATTGGCTTTGTTTTTCCTGGCTGGTGGTGTGCTCTCGCCCACAGTAGCGGAATAATAGTGTTTATGTTTATCGTGGTGTAAGGCGAAGCGTGTCCGCTGAGCTAACACGATAGCTTTGCTATAGAGGAAGCAACCCGGTTGCACCATGCTGTGGCTATTAGCAGCGTTTTTCAGTTGATTATCCTGGATATTTTGCAGCGTTTTGTGTTTGGGCTATCAAGTCGTGTTAGCTGTGGTAGCACCGTAACCCGGTGGCTGCCGGTATTTCTGTCATGTACCCTTTGTTGGTGAAGACAGTGCATTCGCTCCCGCTCCCAACACAGGCGTAAACAGTGTTTATTCATTGGTAGGTGTGTGTCCAGCAAGGTCAACGCTAGCACAGGGGGTGCTCCTGGTGGCCCCCTTCTGGCCAGGGAGATCATGGTTCCCACTACTGCACAGACTCTGTTGCAGCCCACCATGGTGCCTCCCAGACAGGCAGGATCTCCTGTCACAGATGGGGGGTCAGATTTGGCATCCCAACCCTCAACGCCTTCAGCTGTGGGTCTGGCCACTGCAGGGCCAAGCCCAATGCTGACACGCTGCTCAGCTTCTGTCCATAAGACAGTCCTGAATGCCAGAGCCCCATCTACCCGCTTACAGTATGAGAACAGATGATGGCTGTTTTCAGCGTGGTGTGCAGACAACCAGCTAGACCCAGGATGCTGCTCTGTACCAGCTATCCTGGAGCTCTTACAATCCCTCTTGGATTCCAGCCGTTCCCCGTCTACCCTCAGGGTGTATGTAGCCGCCATTTCCTCTCGTCATGCTCTAGGCAACAACAGCACAATTGGTTGCCACAGGTTAGCCTTTTTATGAAGGGAGCTATGAGGCTCTGTCCCTCACTAGCCCCCAGAGTACCAACTTGGGACCTGTCCCTTGTACTTGACCGTCTGTGTTTGCCTTCTTTTGAGCCTCTGGCACAGGCAGAGCTGAGGTGGTTATCGGTGAAGACGGCCTTCCTCCTCACTATTACTACAGCAAAGCGTGTCGGTGAGCTCCACACCTTGTCCGTTAACCCTACATGTCTGAGGTGGCACCCAGATGACCGTGGGGTCACCTTGTGGCCACATGCAGCCTTTCTGCCCAAGGTGTTGTCAAAGTCAAACCTTGATAAACCAATTCAGCTTGCGCGTTTCGATCCCCCACCAGGGGAAGATAATGACAGGCCAGCATTGCTGTGCCCGGTTCGCGCCTTGAGAGCATATATTAATAGCACAGCGAACATGCGTACATCGGACCAACTGTTTGTCTGTCATAGTGGTCCTAAGAGAGGTAGTGCTGTCTTCAAGCAACGCTTGGCCCACTGTGGATGTTATTAACGAGGCATATCAGGCAGATGGTCGCCCACTACCATCTGGCGTACGGTGCCACTCCACAAGGGGTATATCCACGTCATGGGCCGCCATGAGAGTGGTATCCTTGGAGGCCATCTGTGATGCAGCCTCTTGGGCAACTCCAAACACATTCACAAGGTTCTGCAAAGTGAACATCCTCACCCCCCATCCCCTGGGGGTGATCCTTTCACCAGACTCTGCTGCTTCGATGCAGTAAGTGGTATGTATTGGATTCCTCATGACCATGTTCGTATAGGTCATCCAGTGCTTGAAGCACCGCCTCTGGCGGTCAGGAAGGATGAAATAGAACGTAAGGTTACGTATGTAACCATGGTTCTATGAATCCTGGATGACCGCCAGAGCACTCAGTCACTCAGAATCATTGTGAGCTCGCGAGAAGATTCCATAGCAACTGATTCCCTGATGACACCGGAAGATATAGGCTATCCGGGTCAGCAGGTGTCACACGTGACTTTGTTGGTATAGCTACTCGACCTGCGCATGCGCGATGTGTTATCCAGTGCTTGAAGCACCGCCTCTGGCGGTCATCCAGGATTCATAGAACCATGGTTACATACGTAACCTTACGTTATATAGACATTACAGGTGTAGATAAATGGATGTACATAAATCTCTGGTTATATAGACATTACAGGTGTAGATAAATTAATGTAGATAAATCCCTGGTTATATAGATATTACAGGTGTAGATAAATCCCTGGTTATATAGATATTACAGGTGTAGATAAATTAATGTAGATAAATCCCTGGTTATATAGATATTACAGGTGTAGATAAATCCCTGGTTATATAGATATTACAGGTGTAGATAAATTAATGTAGATAAATCTCTGGTTATATAGACATTACAGGGGTAGATAAATTAATGTAGATAAATCCCTGGTTATATAGATATTACAGGTGTAGATAAATCCCTGGTTATATAGATATTACAGGTGTAGATAAATTAATGTAGATAAATCTCTGGTTATATAGACATTACAGGGGTAGATAAATTAATGTAGATAAATCTCTGGTTATATAGATATTACAGGGGTAGATAAATTAATGTAGATAAATCCCTGGTTATATAGATATTACAGGTGTAGATAAATCTCTGGTTATATAGATATTACAGGTGTAGATAAATTAATGTAGATAAATCTCTGGTTATATAGACATTACAGGGGTAGATAAATTAATGTAGATAAATCTCTGGTTATATAGATATTACAGGGGTAGATAAATTAATGTAGATAAATCCCTGGTTATATAGATATTACAGGTGTAGATAAATCTCTGGTTATATAGATATTACAGGTGTAGATAAATTAATGTAGATAAATCTCTGGTTATATAGATATTACAGGGGTAGATAAATTAATGTAGATAAATCCCTGGTTATATAGATATTACAGGTGTAGATAAATCTCTGGTTATATAGACATTACAGGGGTAGATAAATTAATGTAGATAAATCTCTGGTTATATAGACATTACAGGGGTAGATAAATTAATGTAGATAAATCTCTGGTTATATAGACATTACAGGGGTAGATAAATTAATGTAGATAAATCTCTGGTTATATAGACATTACAGGGGTAGATAAATTAATGTAGATAAATCTCTGGTTATATAGACATTACAGGGGTAGATAAATTAATGTAGATAAATCTCTGGTTATATAGACATTACAGGGGTAGATAAATTAATGTAGATAAATCTCTGGTTATATAAACATTACAGGGGTAGATAAATTAATGCAGATAAATCTCTGGTTATATAGACATTACAGGGGTAGATAAATTAATGTAGATAAATCTCTGGTTATATAGACATTACAGGGGTAGATAAATTAATGTAGGTATATCTCTGGTCATATAGATATTATAGATGACATTGTAGATAGCCATTATAGATGATGGAAACCTACTTGCCCTTGCTGGCCAGGTTGTCCATGCAGGTTTTGATGTACTGGTTGTACGAGTCAATCTGGACGTTGAAGAAGTCGGATTTTGAGTTCAAGGCGGCGTTTGTCTGCTGGAGGCGGACTAGCTCGGCTTTCCGCCGCTGACGGTATCGTCTCTGATTTCTGATGTCCTGAAACACACCACAGCATCAGGATGATGAAATTGTGTCTCATCAACAGTTCGTTGTCTAAGGAAGTGAAGTTGACCCCTTCCTTGCAGAGGATTATGGGATTTCTTACCTTGGCGATGTTGTTGATCAGGTCCTGGTAGCGGTTTTGGGGATGGACCTTTCCGAGCTCGGCCAATCTCTGCAGGTTGCTACGGATCTTATCTTTCTTTCCCTGCAGGGTCAAGCTGTCGTCCACCACCGGCTTGGCCTGCTTCATCTTCTCAGGAGTCTTTGCATCTCTGATGGCCCTCCTTTGCATCGCCCGCTGGTACTCTGCCTCCTGTTTACAAACAAACAGCACATAATTGTAAACAAAAACAGCCTTATGTATGACAATAAGATGAGTGACGGTTTAACAGTTTAACAATCCAGTTTTTCAAATAAAGGCTGAGAGAATCTAATGTGAGAAATTAGTTTATGTTAACATTTATTTTTATCCACTATATATCTACTATCTACTATATCCATCTACTTTAATAAATAACTGTTTTTATTGATATTTATGTTTAAGATTCATAGTTTTTACCTGCATCACCTAAGAAGAAAAAAATCATATCTGTGTTTAGATATTATTCAAAAATGTTGTGTATTAAATCTCCTTAAATTTAAAAAGACTTTATTAGATTCATAAACGGACAGCTAGATAGATAGCTGCTTTATTAATCCTGAGGAAAATTCATTATTTAAATGTTAATCTGTTGAATTACAGCTGCTTTAATAATTATAAAATAATTATTATTATCATTAGAATAACTGTCATCCTTGACCTGTTCAGGACTCGCTGTGGACTCCAGGATCTCGGTCAGAGTCTCTCCTGGTTGGAAGCGGATCACGTCTACTATGAGTCTCTTTGTGCTAAAAAAAATAAAAATAAAAGTTTTTTTTAATACGTTCCTGAATAAAAATCAATATATGGTATTTAAACGTTCTCTATTCATACTGACTTTAGCAGCAGCGTTTTGGCGTCCATCTCAGCATTGGCCTCGCCAGGAACATCAAACTTGTTTGTGAGAGTGAGAGAAACTTCGGTTTTCCCCATCAGCTCTTTGCTCGGGTCGTCAGGAGGAAGAGGATTCTCACCTGGACGGACAGGTAAATAAGGCCTCTGATTGGTTAAAGACTTGTCAAAAAACAGAAACACATTTAACTACCTTATCCCACAAAAATAGTCTTAAATTACACCAAACACAGAAACCATCATCTCAGTATTTATGACTGGGATTTACTGAACAGACCCACTTACCAATCAGAGACTCGACAGTGGGAACCTCCCCCAGGTCCTCCAACAGCTCATGGATTGGATCGTTGTGTTCAGGGGCAATGGCATCCTGATGATCCAACAACAGCTACACATGACATCAGAGAGAAAATATAAATATTTTCATTAAAAACTATTTAAGAATTAAAAATTGAGGTTATGAAACATGTAGACATCAGAGAGAAGATATCAGTATTATCACATAAAACTATACTTAAGAATTAAAAAATGAGATTATGAAGCATGTAGACATCAGAGAGAAAATTATATATTATCATATAAAACTATTTCTAAATAAAGTGTTCCATAAACATGTGAGTATGATGATTTTGCAGCATGCAAGGAAGATAATGTTTAAGTTTAAAGAAATCATTTTGAAATTTATTTAAATAAATTGATGTTTTCTCTATAAGATAGTCTGACAAATTTTCACCAAAACATTTTTACTGAAAGAAAAGTTGGTGAAGCAGGCAGAGAGATTATTTTTCAGATGGAAATAATTGGAGGTTTTGTGAATGCGAGGAGAGAAAAGCTTTTTAATATGAATAAAATATAAAACAAAGATCTCACTGTGTGAGTATTGATGATTTCTCCGATGGAGATGTAGATGACGGGTTTGGTCACGGTGACGAGGTCCGAGTACTGATCCACGTTAAACTTCTCCTCCAGCGACGGCACGTCGCACGCTGCCAGAAAGAAACGCCTGACAGAAAGATGAAAGAAAACAAGATCAAAAAGATTTTTAAAGAAAAGTGATAAAGAAGGTAGAAATGATTAAAGTGATGAAATTGATAAAAAAGAGATGCATAAGAAAAAAAGATGATGATGAGAAAGATGATGAAGAAGAAGATGATGGTGATGATGATGAAGATGGAGATGATGATGAAGACAGATAAAGGAGATAGAGAGCATCGTGAAGGCTAAAGTGATGAAGATGAAGATCACTGAGATGATGGTAAAGTGATGATGATGATGAAGATGATGGTGAAGATGGAGATGACAATGAAGATGATGATGAAGACAGATAAAGAAGATAGAGAGCATTGGTGAAGGCTAAAGTGATGAAGATGAAGATCACTGAGATGATGGTGATGAGGATGATGATGGTAATGCTGATGAAGATTGAGATGAAGACAGATAAAGGAGATAGAGAGCATTGTTGAAGGCTAAAGTGATGAAGATGAAGATCACTGAGATGATGGAGATGAGGATGAGGTCAATGTTCATGAGATAAAATAAAATGTCTGTTGTTTTTTTACTTCCCGTTTGCTGACTGTAGGAACAGCGGTCTCACCTGAACTTCAGGTAGGAGGCACTCAGGTACTCGTTGATGGGGTTCAGGTGGGCGTTGTCTCCCATGAACATCTTGTTGGAGGCGGCGTGCTGCAGCATCTTAGCCACAGAGCCCAGATTCCTTCTCTGCTCTGTGGTCAGCTGACCGCCTGCTGACACTTCGATGATGTCGAAGGCGTCAGGCGCCACAATGGCGGGGTTCATGTAACGATAATAGAGCAGGTTCCCCACGATCTGGAGATTGAAAAAGACCCCGTTTACTTTATCAGGTCTACAACGGCCTCACATATTAAATAAAAAATAAAGTTTTATCTGAGGGAGACAGAAAAACAGACAAGAACTGCTGAGGAATGAAAAATCCTATTGACTGCCAATGATAAAGACAATTCAGAAAAAAATGAACAAAGAATATTCTGGAACACAGTTTAGACCAAAGCCAAATATTATAACTATGAAATAAAAAATACATTATCTGAAGAAAATGGGAGAAGGATGGAAACTGTTAAAGGTTTATTCTGTCATTTTCAACCCTTAGATATATTTATGCACCATCCTTATAAATCCTCAAATACATTTTGGGTTTAATTTGAAGGAGCAGAAGATCTCAGGCTCATCAGGTTGTGGAGGAAAAGGAGAAGATGAAGAGCAGCGTGACTCGCCTTCACGTCCACAGACAAAGAAGGACGACTCGCCAACAGAGAGGCTGCAGCTGATTGGTTGGAGGGAAACAAGAAAGAGCAGAAAGAGAAGAAGAAAGGAAAGAATGAAAAAGAGAAAAGAAGGAGAGACAAGACAGAAAGGTGCTTTAATAGAGAGCAGAGAAGAAGAAGAAACCAGGCGGTCCAGCGTCACACCATCATTAAGTTAAGCTCAAAGATCTGACTCTAAAGTGGAAATCTAATCAATATGTTTGATAGTACCAGTAATCCACTATCAATGTTTAAACATTCACACCTTCAGAAGCTCATCCTCCGTGGCATCTGGAAACTTCTCATGAAGAGAATCTTTCAAAACCTTGGAGATGAAACGCATCCCGTACCTACAGACACAGAGCAGAGGTGATTATAGATCAATCAGTCAATCGATCGATCGATTGATCGATCAACCATTTAATCAATCCATCAATCAATCCATCTACCAATCATTTAATCAGTCAACTGGTCATTTTTTCAATCCATCAATTAATCAATCAACAAGTCAATCAATCTATTGTCAATTGATCAACCAATCAGTCGGTCAGTCAGTCAATCAATCAATCCATCAACCCATCAATCAATCAATGAACAAGTAAATCAGTAAACTGATCATTTATTCAATCAATCATCAACCAATCATTCAACTGATCAATCAACCAGTCCACTTTTCAACTCATCAACTGATCAATAGATTTTAATCCCCAACGGAAATCTGATCTTACAGTCAACCAATCAATCAATCATTCAACCAGTCAACTGAACAATCAATCACTCACTCACTGAATCAATCAATCAACAAAGTGGACAAACATTCAATCATTCAGTCTATTAATCACTACATCAATCAGACAACCAGCCAGTCATTCTATCTGTCTATGGTACGTAGGGATGGATCACTTGACCTGTTGTAGCGTGGGATGGTGTATGAGTGTGGCATGGAATGGTGTATGAGTGTGGCATGGAATGGTGTATGAGTGTGGCATGGAATGGTGTATGAGTGTGGCATGGAATGGTGTATGAGTCTGGGATGGAATGGTGTATGAGTGTGGCGTGGCGTAGGATTGTGTATGAGTGTGGCGTGGGATGGTGTATGAGTGTGGCATGGAATGGTGTATGAGTGTGGCATAGAATGGTGTATGAGTGTGGCATGGAATGGTGTATGAGTCTGGCATGGAATGGTGTATGAGTGTGGCATAGAATGGTGTATTAGTCAGGCATGGAATGGTGTATGAGTCTGGCATGGAATGGTGTATGAGTGTGGCGTGGTGTGGGATTGTGTATGAGTGTGGCGTGGGATGGTGTTTAAGTGTGGCGTGGCGTGGGATGGTGTATAAGTGTAGCGTGGAATGGTGTATGAGTGTGGCATGGCGTGGGATGGTGTAGGAGTGTGGCGTGGCGTGGGATGGTGTATGAGTTTGGCGTGGAATGGTGTATTACTGTGGCGTGGTGTGGAATGGTGTATGAGTGTGGTGTGGTGTAGAATGGTGTATGAGTGTGGCATGGAATGGGATGGCGTATGAGTGTGGCATGGAATGGTGTATTAGTGTGGCGTGGCGGGGGATGGTGTATGAGTGTGGCATGGTGTGGGAAGTTGTATCAGTGTGGTGTGGTGTGGGATGGAGTATAAGTGTGGCATGGAATGGTGTATGAAGGTGGCGTGGCGTGGGATGGTGTAGGAGTGTGGCGTTGAATTGTGTATGAGTCTGGTGTGGAATGGGATGGTGTATGAGTGTGGCTACAATGGTGTATGAGTGTGGCATGGCGTGGAATGGTGTATGAGTGTGGCATGGTGTGGAAAGGCGTATAAGTGTGGCGTGGCGTGGGATGGTGTATGAGTGTGGCGTGGAATTGTGTATGAGTGTGGTGTGGCGTGGGATGGTGTATGAGTGTGGCATGGAATGGTGTATGAGTGTGGCATGGCGTGGGATTGTGTATAAGTGTGGCGTGGTGTGGAATGGTGTATAAATGTGGCGTGGTGTGGAATGGTGTATAAGTGTGGCATGGTGTGGAATTGTGTTTGAGTGTGGCGTGGAATTGTGGATGAGTCTGGCGTGGAATTGTGTATGAGTCTGGCGTGGAATTGTGTATGAGTCTGGCGTGGAATTGTGGATGAGTCTGGTGTGGTGTTGAATGGTGTATGAGTGTGGCATGGTGTGGAATGGTGTATGAGTGTGGGGTGGCGTGGGATTGTGTATGAGTATGGCGTGGCGTGGGATGGTGTATGAGTGTGGCGTGGAATTGTGTATGAGTGTGGTGTGGCGTGGGATGGTGTATGAGTGTGGCGTGGAATTGTGTATGAGTGTGGTGTGGCGTGGGATGGTGTATTAGTGTGGCCGGGAATGGTGTATGAGTGTGGCGTGGAATTGTGTATGAGTGTGGTGTGGCGTGGGATGGTGTATTAGTGTGGCATGGAATGGTGTATGAGTGTGGCGTGGTGTGAAATGGTGTATAAGTGTGGCATGGCGTGCAATGGTGTATAATTATGGCGTGGTGTGGAATGGTGTATGAGCGTGACGTGGGATGGTGTATGAGTGTGGCATGGTGTGGAATGGTGTATGAGTGTGGCGTGGCGTGGGATTGTGTATGAGTGTGGCGTGGTATGGAATGGTGTATAAATGTGGCGTGCTGTGGAATGTTGTATGAGTGTGGCGTGGTGTGGAATGGTGTATGAGTGTGGGGTGGCGTGGGATGGTGCATGAGTGTGGCGTGGCGTGGGATTGTGTATGAGTGTGGCGTGGTGTGGAATGGTGTATGAGTGTGGCGTGGTGTGGAATGGTGCATGAGTGTGGCGTGGCGTGGGATTGTGTATGAGTGTGGCGTGGTGTGGAATGTTGTATGAGTGTGGCGTGGTGTGGAATGGTGTATGAGTGTGGGGTGGCGTGGGATGGTGCATGAGTGTGGCGTGGCGTGGGATTGTGTATGAGTGTGGCGTGGTGTGGAATGTTGTATGACTGTGGCGTGGTGTGGAATGGTGTATGAGTGTGGGGTGGCGTGGGATGGTGCATGAGTGTGGCGTGGCGTGGGATTGTGTATGAGTGTGGCGTGGTGTGGAATGGTGCATGAGTGTGGCGTGGTGTGGGATGGTGTATAAGTTTGGCATGGAATGGTGTATGAGTGTGGGGTGGCGTGGGATGGTGCATGAGTATGGCGTGGCGTGGGATTGTGTATGAGTGTGGCGTGGTGTGGAATGGTGTATGAGTGTGGCATGGAATGGTGTATGAGTGTGGCATGGAATGGTGTATGAGTGTGGCATGGAATGGTGTATGAGTCTGGGATGGAATTGTGTATGAGTGTGGCGTGGCGTAGGATTGTGTATGAGTGTGGCGTGGAATGGTGTATGAGTGTGGCATGGAATGGTGTATGAGTCTGGCATGGAATGGTGTATGAGTGTGGCATAGAATGGTGTATTAGTCAGGCATGGAATGGTGTATGAGTCTGGCATGGAATGGTGTATGAGTGTGGCGTGGTGTGGGATTGTGTATGAGTGTGGCGTGGGATGGTGTTTAAGTGTGGCGTGGCGTGGGATGGTGTATAAGTGTAGCGTGGAATGGTGTATGAGTGTGGCATGGCGTGGGATGGTGTAGGAGTGTGGCGTGGCGTGGGATGGTGTATGAGTGTGGCGTGGGATGGTGTTTAAGTGTGGCGTGGCGTGGGATGGTGTATAAGTGTAGCGTGGAATGGTGTATGAGTGTGGCATGGCGTGGGATGGTGTAGGAGTGTGGCGTGGCGTGGGATGGTGTATGAGTTTGGCGTGGAATGGTGTATTACTGTGGCGTGGTGTGGAATGGTGTATGAGTGTGGCATGGCGTGGGATGGTGTAGGAGTGTGGCGTGGCGTGGGATGGTGTATGAGTTTGGCGTGGAATGGTGTATTACTGTGGCGTGGTGTAGAATGGTGTATGAGTGTGGCATGGAATGGGATGGCGTATGAGTGTGGCATGGAATGGTGTATTAGTGTGGCGTGGCGGGGGATTGTGTATGAGTGTGGCGTGGGATGGTGTTTAAGTGTGGCGTGGCGTGGGATGGTGTATAAGTGTAGCGTGGAATGGTGTATGAGTGTGGCATGGCGTGGGATGGTGTAGGAGTGTGGCGTGGCGTGGGATGGTGTATGAGTGTGGCGTGGGATGGTGTTTAAGTGTGGCGTGGCGTGGGATGGTGTATAAGTGTAGCGTGGAATGGTGTATGAGTGTGGCATGGCGTGGGATGGTGTAGGAGTGTGGCGTGGCGTGGGATGGTGTATGAGTTTGGCGTGGAATGGTGTATTACTGTGGCGTGGTGTGGAATGGTGTATGAGTGTGGTGTGGTGTAGAATGGTGTATGAGTGTGGCATGGAATGGGATGGTGTATGAGTGTGGCATGGTGTGGGAAGTTGTATCAGTGTGGTGTGGTGTGGGATGGAGTATAAGTGTGGCATGGAATGGTGTATGAAGGTGGCGTGGCGTGGGATGGTGTAGGAGTGTGGCGTTGAATTGTGTATGAGTCTGGTGTGGAATGGGATGGTGTATGAGTGTGGCTACAATGGTGTATGAGTGTGGCATGGCGTGGAATGGTGTATGAGTGTGGCATGGTGTGGAAAGGCGTATAAGTGTGGCGTGGCGTGGGATGGTGTATGAGTGTGGCGTGGAATTGTGTATGAGTGTGGTGTGGCGTGGGATGGTGTATTAGTGTGGCATGGAATGGTGTATGAGTGTGGCATGGCGTGGGATGGTGCATGAGTGTGGCGTGGTGTGGAATGGTGTATTAGTGTGGCGGGGCGTGGAATGGTGCATGAGCGTGGCGTGGCGTGGAATGGTGTATGAGCGTGACGTGGGATGGTGTATGAGTGTGGCGTGGCGTAGGATGGTGCATGAGTGTGGCGTGGTGTGGAATGGTGTATTAGTGTGGCGTGGCGTGGGATGGTGCATGAGTGCGACGTGGTGTTGAATGGTGTATTAGTGTGGCGGGGCGTGGAATGGTGCATGAGCGTGGCGTGGCGTGGAATGGTGTATGAGTGTGGCATGGAATGGTGTATGAGTGTGGCGTGGTGTGGAATGGTGTATAAATGTGGCATGGTGTGGAATGGTGTATGAGTGTGGCATGGAATGGTGTATTAGTGTGGCGTGGCGGGGGATGGTGTATGAGTGTGGCATGGTGTGGGAAGTTGTATCAGTGTGGTGTGGTGTGGAATGGTGTATTAGTGTGGCGTGGGATGGTTCATGAGTGCGGCGTGGTGTTGAATGGTGTATTAGTGTGGCGTGGCGTGGGATTGTGTATAAGTGTGGCGTGGTGTGGAATGGTGTATAAATGTGGCATGGTGTGGAATGGTGTATGAGTGTGGTGTGGTGTAGAATGGTGTATGAGTGTGGCATGGAATGGGATGGCGTATGAGTGTGGCATGGAATGGTGTATTAGTGTGGCGTGGCGGGGGATGGTGTATGAGTGTGGCATGGTGTGGGAAGTTGTATCAGTGTGGTGTGGTGTGGGATGGAGTATAAGTGTGGCATGGAATGGTGTATGAGTGTGGCGTGGCGTGGGATGGTGTAGGAGTGTGGCGTTGAATTGTGTATGAGTCTGGTGTGGAATGGGATGGTGTATGAGTGTGGCTACAATGGTGTATGAGTGTGGCATGGCGTGGAATGGTGAATGAGTGTGGCGTGGAATTGTGTATGAGTGTGGTGTGGCGTGGGATGGTGTATTAGTGTGGCATGGAATGGTGTATGAGTGTGGCATGACGTGGGATGGTGTATGAGTGTGGCGTGGCGTAGGATGGTGAATGAGTGTGGTGTGGTGTGGAATGGTGTATTAGTGTGGCGGGGCGTGGAATGGTGCAAGAGCGTGGCGTGGCGTGGAATGGTGTATGAGTGTGGCATGGAATGGTGTATGAGTGTGGCGTGGTGTGGAATGGTGTATAAATGTGGCATGGTGTGGAATGGAGTATGAGTGTGGGGGGGAGGCGTGGGAAGGTGTATGATTGTGGCGTGGCGTGGGATTGTGTATGAGTCTGGCGTGGAATTGTGGATGAGTCTGGCGTGGAATTGTGTATGAGTCTGGCGTGGAATTGTGGATGAGTCTGGCGTGGAATTGTGGATGAGTCTGGTGTGGTGTGGAATGGTGTATGAGTGTGGCATGGTGTGGAATTGTGTATGAGTCTGGCGTGGAATTGTGGATGAGTCTGGTGTGGTGTTGAATGGTGTATGAGTGTGGCATGGTGTGGAATGGTGTATGAGTGTGGGGTGGCGTGGGATTGTGTATGAGTATGGCGTGGCGTGGGATGGTGTATGAGTGTGGCGTGGAATTGTGTATGAGTGTGGTGTGGCGTGGGATGGTGTATTAGTGTGGCCGGGAATGGTGTATTAGTGTGGCATGGAATGGTGTATGAGTGTGGCGTGGTGTGAAATGGTGTATAAGTGTGGCATGGCGTGCAATGGTGTATAATTATGGCGTGGTGTGGAATGGTGTATGAGCGTGACGTGGGATGGTGTATGAGTGTGGCATGGTGTGGAATGGAGTATAAGTGTGGCATGGAATGGTGTATGAGTGTGGCTTGGTGTGGGATGGTGTATGAGTGTGGCGTGGCATGGGATTGTGTATGAGTGTGGCGTGGTATGGAATGGTGTATAAATGTGGCGTGCTGTGGAATGTTGTATGAGTGTGGCGTGGTGTGGAATGTTGTATGAGTGTGGGGTGGCGTGGGATGGTGCATGAGTGTGGCGTGGCGTGGGATTGTGTATGAGTGTGGCGTGGTGTGGAATGGTGTATGAGTGTGGCGTGGTGTGGAATTGTGGATGAGTCTGGCATGGTGTGGAATGGTGTATAAGTGTGGCGTGGTGTGGAATGTTGTATGAGCGTGGGGTGGCGTGGGATGGTGCATGAGTGTGGCGTGGCGTGGGATGGTGTATGAGTGTGGCGTGGTGTGGAATGGTGTATGAGTGTGGCATGGTGTGGAATTGTGTATGAGTGTGGCATGGTGTGGGATGGTGTATAAGTGTGGCATGGAATGGTGTATGAGTGTGGCATGGTGTGGAATGGTGTATGAGTGTGGGGTGGCGTGGAATGGTGTATGAGTGTGGCGTGGCGTGGGATGGTGTATGAGTGTGGTGTGGAATTGTGTATGAGTGTGGTGTGGCGTGGGATGGTGTATTAGTGTGGCATGGAATGGTGTATGAGTGTGGCATGGTGTGGAATGGTGTATGAGTGTGGCATGGTGTGAAATGGTGTATAAGTGTGGCGTGGCGTGCAATGGTGTATAATTATGGCGTGGTGTGGAATGGTGTATGAGTGTGGCGTGGTGTGGGATGGTGCATGAGTGTGGTGTGGTGTGGAATGGTGTATAAGTTTGGCGGGGCGTGGAATGGTGCATTAGCGTGGCGTGGCGTGGAATGGTGTATGAGCGTGGCGTGGGATGGTGTATTAGTGTGGCATGGAATGGTGTATGAGTGTGGCATGGTGTGGAATGGTGTATGAGTGTGGCGTGGTGTGAAATGGTGTATAAGTGTGGCATGGCGTGCAAGGGTGTATAATTATGGCGTGGTGTCGAATGGTGTATGAGCGTGATGTGGGATTGTGTATGAGTGTGGCGTGGTGTGGAATGTTGTATGAGTGTGGCGTGGTGTGGAATGTTGTATGAGTGTGGGGTGGCGTGGGATGGTGCATGAGTGTGGCGTGGCGTGGGATTGTGTATGAGTGTGGCGTGGTGTGGAATGGTGTATGAGTGTGGCGTGGTGTAGAATGGTGTATGAGTGTGGCATGGAATGGTGTATTAGTGTGGCATGGTGTGGAATTGTGTATGAGTGTGGCATGGTGTGGAATGGTGTATGAGTGTGGGGTGGCGTGGGATGGTGTATGAGTGTGGTGTGGCGTGGGATTGTGTATGAGCGTGGCGTGGTGTAGAATGGTGTATGAGTGTGGCATGGTGTGAAATGGTGTATAAGTGTGGCGTGGCGTGCAATGGTGTATAATTATGGCGTGGTGTGGAATGGTGTATGAGTGTGGCGTGGTGTGGGATGGTGCATGAATGTGGCGTGGAATTGTGTATGAGTGTGGCATGGTGTGGAATGGTGTATGAGCGTGACGTGGGATGGTGTATGAGTGTGGCGTGGCGTAGGATGGTGTATAAGTGTGGCCATGAATGGTGTATGAGTGTGGCGTGGTGTGGAATGGTGTATAAATGGGGCGTGGTGTGGAATGGTGTATGAGTGTGGGGTGGCGTCGGATGGTGTATGAGTGTGGCGTGGCTTGGGATTGTGTATAAGTGTGGCGTGGTGTGGAATGGTGTATAAGTGTGGCCATGAATGGTGTATGAGTGTGGCGTGGTGTGGAATGGTGTATAAATGGGGCGTGGTGTGGAATGGTGTATGAGTGTGGGGTGGCGTCGGATGGTGTATGAGTGTGGCATGGAATTGTGTATGAGTGTGGCGTGGAATTGTGTATGAGTGTGGCGTGGAATTGTGGATGAGTCTGTCGTGGTGTGGGATGGTGTATAAGTGTGGCATGGAATGGTGTATGAGTGTGGCGTGGAATTGTGTATGAGTGTGGCGTGGAATTGTATATGAGTCTGGCGAGGAATTGTGGATGAGTCTGGCGTGGTGTGGGATGGTGTATAAGTATGGCATGGAATGGTGTATGAGTGTGGCATGGAATGGTGTATTAGTGTGGCATGGCGTGGAATGGTGTATGAGTGTGGCGTGGCGTGGAATGTTGTAAGAGTGTGGCGTGGCGTGGAATGTTGTATGAGTGTGGCGTGGTGTGGAATGGTGTATGAGTGTGGCATGTTGTGGAATGGTGTATAAGTGTGGGGTGGCGTGGGATGGTGTATAAGTGTCGCGTGGTGTGGAATGGTGTATGAGTGTGGGGTGGCGTGGGATGGTGTATGAGTGTGGCGTGGCGTGGGATTGTGTATGAGTGTGGTGTGGAATGGTGTATAAATGTGGCGTGGTGTGGAATGGTGTATGAGTGTGGCGTGGTGTGGAATGGTGTATGAGTGTGGGTTGGCGTGGGATGGTGCATGAGTGTGGTGTGGTGTGGAATGGTGTATAAGTGTGGCGGGGCGTGGAATGGTGCATGAGCGTGGCGTGGCGTGGAATGGTGTATGAGTGTGGCGTGGCGTAGGATGGTGTATAAGTGTGGCATGGAATGGTGTATGAGTGTGGTGTGGTGTGGAATGGTGTATAAGTGTGCCGGCGTGTGGAATGGTGCATGAGCGTGGCGTGGCGTGGAATGGTGTATGAGCGTGACGTGGGATGGTGTATGAGTGTGGCGTGGCGTAGGATGGTGTATAAGTGTGGCATGGAATGGTGCATGAGCGTGGCGTGGCGTGGAATGGTGTATGAGCGTGACGTGGGATGGTGTATGAGTGTGGCGTGGCGTAGGATGGTGTATAAGTGTGGCATGGAATGGTGTATAAGTGTGGCGTGGTGTGGAATGGTGTATAAATGTGGCGTGGTGTGGAATGGTGTATGAGTGTGGCATGGAATTGTGTATGAGTGTGGCGTGGAATTGTGTATGAGTCTGGCGTGGAATTGTGTATGAGTGTGGCGTGGAATTGTGTATGAGTGTGGCATGGTGTGGAATGGTGTATGAGTGTGGCATGGTGTAGAATGGTGTATGAGTGTGGCGTGGAATTGTGTATGAGTGTGGCGTGGAATTGTATATGAGTCTGGCGTGGATTTTTGGATGAGTCTGGCGTGGTGTGGGATGGTGTATAAGTATGGCATGGAGTGGTGTATGAGTGTGGCATGGAATGGTGTATTAGTGTGGCATGGCGTGGAATGGTGTATGAGTGTGGCGTGGCGTGGAATGTTGTAAGAGTGTGGCATGGCGTGGAATGTTGTATGAGTGTGGCGTGGTGTGGAATGGTGTATGAGTGTGGAATGGTGTGGAATGGTGTATAAGTGTGGGGTGGCGTGGGATGGTGTATTAGTGTGGCGTGGTGTGGAATGGTGTATGAGTGTGGGGTGGTGTGGAATGGTGTATGAATGTGGTGTGGAATGGAATGGTGTATAAGTGTGGCATGAAATGGTGTATGAATGTGGCGTGGAATTGTGTATGAGTCTGGCATGGTGTGGGATGGTGTATAAGTGTGATGTTGTGTGGGATGGTGTATAAATGTGGCATGGAATGGTGTATGAGTGTCGCATGGAATTGTGTATGAGTGTGGCATGGTGTGGAATTGTGTATGAGTGTGGCGTGGAATTGTGTATGAGTGTGGCATGGTGTGGAATGGTGTATGAGTGTGGCATGGTGTAGAATGGTGTATGAGTGTGGCGTGGTGTAGAATGGTGTATGAGTGTGGCATGGAATGGGATGGTGTATGAGTGTGGCATGTAATGGTGTATTAGTGTGGCATGGCGTGGAATGGTGTATGAGTGTGGCGTGGCGTGGAATGTTGTAAGAGTGTGGCGTGGTGTGGAATGGTGTATAAATGTGGCGTGGTGAGGAATGTTGTATGAGTGTGGCGTGGTGTGGAATGGTGTATGAGTGTGGCGTGGTGTGGAATGGTGTATAAATGTGGCGTGGTGTGGAATGTTGTATGAGTGTGGCGTGGTGTGGAATGGTGTATGAGTGTGGCGTGGTGTGGAATGGTGATTAAAAGTGGCATGGTGTGGAATGGTGTATGAATGTGGTGTGGCATGGAATGGTGTATAAGTGTGGCATGAAATGGTGTATGAGTGTGGCATGGAATGGTGTATGAGTGTGGTGTGGCGTGGGATGGTGTATAAATGTGGCGTGGTGTGGAATGTTGTATGAGTGTGGCGTGGTGTGGAATGGTGTATAAGTGTGGCTTGGCGTGGGATGGTGTATAAGTGTGGCATTGTGTGGAATGTTGGATGAGTGTGGCGTGGTGTTGAATGGTGTATGAGTGTGGCGTGGTGTGGGATGTTGTATCTGTGTGGTGTGGTGTGGGATGGTGTATAAGTGTGGCATGGAATGGTGTATGAGTGTGGCGTGGCGTGGGATGGTGTAAGAGTGTGGCGTGGTGTGGAATGTTGTATGAGTGTGGCGTGGTGTGGAATGGTGTATGAGTGTGGCGTGGTGTGGAATGGTGATTAAAAGTGGCATGGTGTGGAATGGTGTATGAATGTGGTGTGGCATGGAATGGTGTATAAGTGTGGCATGGAATGGTGTATGAGTGTGGCGTGGCATGGGATGGTGTATAAATGTGGCGTGGTGTGGAATGTTGTATGAGTGTGGCGTGGTGTGGAATGGTGTATAAGTGTGGCTTGGCTTGGGATGGTGTATGAGTGTGGCGTGGTGTGGAATGGTGTATAAATGTGGCGTGGTGTGGAATGTTGGATGAGTGTGGCTTGGTGTTGAATGGTGTATGAGCGTGCCGTGGTGTGGGATGTTGTATCTGTGTGGTGTGGTGTGGGATGGTGTATAAGCGTGGCATGGAATGGTGTATGAGTGTGGCGTGGTGTGGAATGGTGTATGAGTGTGGTGTGGTGTCGGATGTTGTATCTGTGTGGTGTGGCATGGAATGGTGTATGAATGTGGCATGGTGTGGAATGATGTGTGTGAAGTGGTGTGGAATGGTGATTAAATGTGGCATGGTGTGGAATGGTGTATGAGTGTGGCGTGGCATGGAATGGTGTATGAGTGTGGTGTGGTGTGGAATGGTGTATGAGTGTGGCGTGGCGTGGGATTGTGTATAAGTGTGGCGTGGTTAGGAATGGTGTATAAATGTGGCGTGGTTAGGAATGGTGTATTACTGTGGTGTGGTGTGGAATGGTGTATGAGTGTGGCATGGAATGGTGTATGAGTGTGGCGTGGTGTGGGATTGTGTATGAGTGTGGCGTGGCATGGGATGGTGTTTAAGTGTGGCGTGGCGTGGGATGGTGTATAAGTGTAGCGTGGAATGGTGTATGAGTGTGGCATGGCGTGGGATGGTGTAGGAGTGTGGCGTGGTGTAGAATGGTGTATGAGTGTGGCATGCAATGGTGTATTAGTGTGGCATGGTGTGGATTGGTGTATGAGTGTGGGGTGGAATTGTGTATGAGTGTGGCATGGTGTGGATTGGTGTATGAGTGTGGGGTGGCGTGGGATGGTGTATGAGTGTGGCGTGGTGTGAGATGGTGTATGAGTGTGACGTGGTGTGGGATGGTGTATAAGTGTGGCATGGAATGGTGTATGAGTGTGGCATGGAATGGTGTATGAGTCTGGCATGGTGTGGAATGGTGTAAGAGTGTGGTATGGCCAGGAATGGTGTATGAGCGTGGCGTGGTGTGGAATGGTGCATGAGTGTGGCGTGGTGTGGAATGGTGTATGAGTGTGGTATGGCCAGGAATGGTGTATGAGCGTGGCGTGGTGTGGAATGGTGCATGAGTGTGGCATGGAATGGTGTATGAGTGTGGTATGGCCAGGAATGGTGTATGAGCGTGGCGTGGTGTGGAATGGTGTATAAGTGTGGCGTGGTGTGGAATGGTGCATGAGTGTGGCCAGGAATGGTGTATGAGCGTGGCGTGGTGTGGAATGGTGTATAAATGTGGCGTGGTGTGGAATGGTGTATAAATGTGGCGTGGTGTGGAATGGTGTATGAGTGTGGCGTGGTGTGGAATGGTGTATGAGTGTGGCCAGGAATGGTGTATGAGTTTGGCATGGTGTGGAATGGTGTATGAGTGTGGCGTGGAATGGTGTATGAGTTTGGCATGGTGTGGAATGGTGTATGAGTGTGGCGTGGCCAGGAATGGTGTATGAGCGTGGCGTGGTGTGGAATGGTGTATGAGTGTGGTATGGCCAGGAATGGTGTATGAGCGTGGCGTGGTGTGGAATGGTGTATAAATGTGGCATGGTGTGGAATGGTGTATAAGTGTGGCGTGGTGTGGAATGGTGTATTAATGTGGCGTGGTGTGGAATGGTGTATAAGTGTGGCCAGGAATGATGTATGAGCGTGGCGTGGTGTGGAATGGTGTATAAATGTGGGGTGGTGTGGAATGGTGTATGAGTGTGGCCAGGAATGGTGTATGAGCGTGGCGTGGTGTGGAATGGTGTATAAATGTGGGGTGGTGTGGAATGGTGTATGAGTGTGGCGTGGTGTGGAATGGTGTATGAGTGTGGCGTGGCGTGGGATGGTACATGACTGTGGCCTGGTGTGGAATGGTGTATAAATGTGGTGTGGTGTGGAATGGTGTATAAATGTGGCGTGGTGTGGAATGGTGTATAAATGTGGCGTGGTGTGGAATGGTGTATAAATGTGGCATGGTGTGGAATGGTGTATAAATGTGGCGTGGTGAGGAATGGTGTATGAGTGTGGCGTGAAATGGTGTATGAGTGTGGCATGGCGTGAGATGGTGTATGAGTGTGGTGTGGTGTGGAATGGTGTATAAATGTGGCGTGGTGTGGGATGGTGTATAAGTGTGGCTTGGTCTGGAATGGTGTATGAGTGTGGTGTGGCATGGGATGGTGTAGAAGTGTGGCATGGAATTGTGCATGAGTGTGGCATGGAATGGTGTCTAAGTGTGGCGTGGCGTGGGATTAGATGGTGTATGAGTGAGCCATGGTGTGGCGTGACATTGTCTGATCATAGGACCTACGGGATGGTGTCCACATTGACAATGATGGCGGACAGGAACTTGTCTGTGATGGTCTTCATGTTCTTGATTGATGCCTCCAGTCGAGTCCTCACCTCCTCATGGGTCATTGCCTGCTCAGGTGTCACGTCGTACGGCAGCTTACTGAGGACAGTGAGGAGGACCGAGGAAGAGAAGACAGAGAAGATTATGAATGGACAGAGGTCAGAACTCAGGGGACTACAAGGACCTAGAGGACTACAGAGACCAAGAGGATGACTGAGACTTAGAGGACTACATAGACCTAGAGGATGACTGAGACCTGGAGGACAACTGTGACCTAGAGGACTACAGAGACCAAGAGGATGACTGAGACCTAGAGGACTACAGAGACCTAGAAGATGACTGAGACCTAAAGGAGGACTGAGACCTAGAGGACGACTGAGACCTAGAGGACGACTGAGATTTAGAGGACTACAGAAACCTAGAGGATGACTGACTCCTAGAGGACAACTAAAAGCTAGAGGATAACTGAGATCTAGAGGACTACAGAGACCTAGAGGATGACTGAGACCTAGAGGAGGACTGAGACCTAGAGGATGACTGAGACCTAGAGGACGAATGACATCAACAGGACTACAGAGACCTAGAGGACTACAGAGACCTAGAGTACGACTGAGTTCTAGAGGACAACTGAGACCTAGAGGACAACTGAGATCTAGAGGACTACAAAGACCTAGAGGATGACTGAGACCTAGAGGACAACTGAGACCTAGAGGACCTAGACCTAGAGGGCAACTGGGACCTAGAGGACTACAGAGACCTTGAGGACTACAGAGACCTAGAGGCCTGCAGAGACCTAGAACCTAGAGGATGACTGAGACCAAGAGGACTACAGAGACGGAGAAGATGACTGAGACCTAGAGGATGACTGAGGCCTAGAGGACTACAGAAACCTAGAGGATGACTGAGACCTAGAGGGCAACAGAGACCTAGAGGACGACAGAGACCTAGAGGGCTACAGAGACCTAGAGGGCAACAGAGACCGAGAGGACTACAGAGACCTAGAGGGTGACAGAGACCTAGAGAACTACAGAGACCTAGAGAACTACAGAGACTGAAAAAGGCAAAAGAGACCTAGAGGATGACTGGGACCTTGAGGACTACAGAGACCTAGAGGACTGCAGAGACCTAGAACCTAGATGATGACTGAGACCAAGAGGACTACAGAGACCTAGAGGACCACAGAGATCTAGAGGACTATAGCGACCTAGAGGATGACTGGGATCTAGGGGACAACTGAGTCCTAGACGACTACAGAGACTAAGCAGATGACTGAGACCAAGAGGACTAAAGACACCTAGAGGACGACAGAGATCTAGATGACAACAGAGACCTAGAGGACCACTGAGAACTAGAGGACAACAGAGACCTAAAAGACAAAAGAGACCTAGAGGATGGCAGGGACCTAGAGGACTAAAGAGACCTAGAGGTCAGCCGAGACCGAGAGAGTGGCTGAGACCTGAAGGACTACTGAGACATGTGGACGACAGAGACCTAAGAACAAAGAACTTGAAGAGAGTGAGACATTCTAAAGACCACATTAAACACATCAGTTTTCGGTTTCAGGTTTCAGGTTCATGAAACAGTCAGAATCAGTTCTATGTTCAGGTTCTGGATTCATGAAAAAATCAGGATCAGTTCTAGGGTTTAGGTTCTGGGTTTATGAAACAGGTTCAAAGGTGAGGAGGTGGTGACCCATCTGAGGAGGACCCCACAGAGCATGTAGGTTGTGACTAAGCAGGTCCACCTGGACTCACCTGGCCTCTCCGGTCTGGGTCTCCATCTGGTTCACCCAGCTCTTGTAGATGTCCACTGGATCTGTCTTGATGTTAAGGGTTTTGTCGTCCATGATCTCCTTGACTACAGGAGCCAGGATCTGTCTCAGAGCGTTCTGTCCTCTGGCACCCCGGTGGAAACTGACCACCATCTTGATGACTGTGGGGTTTCCTGTGACGATCTCCTTCATCTGGTCGACCTTTGACCTGTGGACATGAGTCAGCATGTTAACCTGGTCGTCCGTGCTGGTTTGGGTGGTAAAGTTTGGAGGTTGTTCCAGCGGAACCTTATGAGGAAAACCGTGTCAGACAATGTCAACATGACTGCCTCAAACCTTGGGACGTTCTAGGTCTGGCTGAGATGAACTTTCAACAGAAATGATGACAAAGATGACAATCAGGACATTTAGTTACAGGACAGAACTATGCAGAGGGAAGTGCTTCTCATGGGGCCTCCCTTCACTTAAACAGCCCCTGGTTAGTATTCAGTATTCTGACAGGATCCTGGTCCTTACTTGATCTCCTCCTGCAGCGCAGTCTTGAACAGCTTCAGCAGCTGGTACTCCTCCCTTTGGTTGGAGGCGTAGTTATACAGCGTGAAGATCACAGAGTCCATGAACTTAGTGGATTTATTCTGTGGCATCTGGAAGATCAGCTTGGCTAGGTAGGTGGGGTTGGTCTAAAGGAGAGAGGACATTAGAAGATTAAAGAATAAAGATTTATATTTAATAAAATATATTTTATATTTATGAAATACATTCAACACATAAAACAAAGATTTTATATTTAAGAGGAGGAACAATCAGCACTGCATTACAATAAAGATGATTTGAAAAGCCATCGTCTCTTTTATCATATCTGTCCTTGTTTTAAACTCATGGTTGTATGTTTTTGTCCCTGTTCTGACTCCGTAGAGGACGGTGAAAGCAGGTAGAGGAGAGGCTGATTGTCTCTGATTGATTATGGTGATGTTCTGTACATACATGCATCTTCTCAATGCCTTAACTCTTTAGATACTGTGTACCACAGGGCGCTGAAGTTCATAACCAACACGAAATCCCAAACTCAAGATTGTTCTTGTTGGTTGGTCTTCTTTGGCCACACATAGGCTAAATCACTGGCACCTTCTTATTTATAAGGCTTTACTAAATCTGCTTCCATCTCACTTGTGTAATTTCATTTATGTCAAAAGTTCTGGAAGCTCCAGTCGTCGCTCTGTGACTCAGTCACAGGATTTACTTTTGCTCTCTGTACCCAAAATCTATCTTTCATTGGTAAAAAGAGTTTCAGGTCTGCTGCTCCTGCAGCCTGGAATCTTCTTCAGGAGACCTTATGTCTTGGGGAGCTGGGATCTTTAAATCTTTTTAAAGGTATATTAAAGGCTTTGGAAGAAAATGTTTCAGGTTGTAGATGTTTGAACTGATGACTTTCTGATCTGCAACTTAGATTTGGGGTCTCTGTGATTTTAATTGCTTTGTTTTTGTGTCTGTGTCTGTTAAATGTGCTGCTGCCTGTCTCGGCCAGGACCCTCTTGTAAATGAGATTTGTAATCTCAGTGAGGTTTTCCTGGTTTAATAAAGTCAAGGTAAAATAGGAGGACAGTGAAAGCTCACCTGTAGCAGTTAGAAGAGATACTAAAAGCTCACCTGTAGCAGGTAGAAGAGATACTAAAAGCTCACCTATAGCAGGTAGAAGAGATACTAAAAGCTCACCTATAGCAGGTAGAAGAGATACTAAAAGCTCACCTGTAGCAGGTAAAGAGATACTAAAAGCTCACCTGTAGCAGGTAGAAGAGATACTAAAAGCTCACCTGTAGCAGGTAAAGAGATACTAAAAGCTCACCTGTAGCAGGTAAAGAGATACTAAAAGCTCACCTGTAGCAGGTAGAAGAGATACTAAAAGCTCACCTGTAGCAGGTAGAAGAGATACTAAAAGCTCACCTGTAGCAGGTAGAAGAGATACTAAAAGCTCACCTGTAGCAGGTAAAGAGATACTAAAAGCTCACCTGTAGCAGGTAGAAGAGATACTAGAAGCTCACCTGTAGCAGGTATAAGAGATACTAAAAGCTCACCGGTAGCAGGTATTAGAGATACTAAAAGCTCACCTGTAGCAGGTAGAAGAGATACTAAAAGCTCACCTGTAGCAGGTAGAAGAGATACTAGAAGCTCACCTGTAGCAGGTAGAACAGATACTAAAAGCTCACCTGTAGCAGGTAAAGAGATACTAAAAGCTCACCTGTAGCAGGTAGAAGAGATACTAGAAGCTCACCTGTAGCAGGTAGAAGAGATACTAAAAGCTCACCTGTAGCAGGTATTAGAGATACTAAAAGCTCACCTGTAGCAGGTATTAGAGATACTAAAAGCTCACCTGTAGCAGGTAGAAGAGATACTAAAAGCTCACCTGTAGCAGGTAGAAGAGATACTAAAAGCTCACCTGTAGCAGGTATTAGAGATACTAAAAGCTCACCTGTAGCAGGTATTAGAGATACTAAAAGCTCACCTGTAGCAGGTATTAGAGATACTAAAAGCTCACCTGTAGCAGGTAGAAGAGATACTAAAAGCTCACCTGTAGCAGGTAGAAGAGATACTAAAAGCTCACCTGTAGCAGGTAGAAGAGATACTAAAAGCTCACCTGTAGCAGGTAGAAGAGATACTAAAAGCTCACCTGTAGCAGGTAGAAGAGATACTAAAAGCTCACCTGTAGCAGGTAGAAGAGATACTAAAAGCTCACCTGTAGCAGGTAGAAGAGATACTGAAAGCTCACCTGTAGCAGGTAGAAGAGATACTAAAAGCTCACCTGTAGCAGGTAGAAGAGATACTAAAAGCTCACCTGTAGCAGGTAAAGAGATACTGAAAGCTCACCTGTAGCAGGTAAAGAGATACTGAAAGCTCACCTGTAGCAGGTAGAAGAGATACTGAAAGCTCACCTGTAGCAGGTAGAAGAGATACTGAAAGCTCACCTGTAGCAGGTAAAGAGATACTGAAAGCTCACCTGTAGCAGGTAGAAGAGATACTGAAAGCTCACCTGTAGCAGGTAGAAGAGATACTGAAAGCTCACCTGTAGCAGGTAGAAGAGATACTGAAAGCTCACCTGTAGCAGGTAGAAGAGATACTGAAAGCTCACCTGTAGCAGGTAGAAGAGATACTGAAAGCTCACCTGTAGCAGGTAGAAGAGATACTGAAAGCTCACATGTAGCAGGTAAAGAGATACTAAAAGCTCACATGTAGCAGGTAAAGAGATACTGAAAGCTCACCTGTAGCAGGTAGAAGAGATACTGAAAGCTCACCTGTAGCAGGTAGAAGAGATACTGAAAGCTCACCTGTAGCAGGTAGAAGAGATACTGAAAGCTCACCTGTAGCAGGTAGAAGAGATACTGAAAGCTCACCTGTAGCAGGTAGAAGAGATACTGAAAGCTCACCTGTAGCAGGTAGAAGAGATACTAAAAGCTCACCTGTAGCAGGTAGAAGAGATACTGAAAGCTCACCTGTAGCAGGTAGAAGAGACACTAAAAGCTCACCTGTAGCAGGTAGAAGAGACACTAAAAGCTCACCTGTAGCAGGTAGAAGAGATACTGAAAGCTCACATGTAGCAGGTAAAGAGATACTAAAAGCTCACATGTAGCAGGTAAAGAGATACTGAAAGCTCACCTGTAGCAGGTAGAAGAGACACTAAAAGCTCACCTGTAGCAGGTAGAAGAGATACTAAAAGCTCACCTGTAGCAGGTAGAAGAGATACTGAAAGCTCACCTGTAGCAGGTAGAAGAGACACTAAAAGCTCACCTGTAGCAGGTAGAAGAGACACTAAAAGCTCACCTGTAGCAGGTAGAAGAGATACTGAAAGCTCACCTGTAGCAGGTAGAAGAGATGCTGATAAGCCTCCAGTTTGAGCCTCTTCTCCTTGCTGAGCGCCTTCAGTCCCCCCCTCTGCTTGTTCATCATCATCATGTTGGACAGCTGTCCTTTGTTCTTCTTGGTCAGCTTCTTGCTGTGGGACACGACTTCCTGCAGTGTGATTTTGTTCTTCACCAGCAGTCCGATTTTAATGTCCATCAGGTTCAGGTCGTTTTCCAACTGCTGATTGGACCGGATTTTGGTCACCACCTCCTCACGGAGACGCATCAGCTCTAGCTCCTCCTGGAAGTCCTGATCGCTGTGGTCCAACAGGTGGACAAACTTCCTGACGACCGCCATCGGAGGATCCTCAGCGCTGACTGAAGAAAAGTAACATTTAAATGTGAGATGTCCATCAACATTTAGATGCTTTAAACCAGGGGTGTCAAACTCATTTTGGGTCAGAGAATCAACAGAGAGATGATTTTCCAGCAACATCCATAAGACCAAATACCGATATTTAGGCTGCTGGAATGTTTACGAATATAGATGATCCAATATTAGATGCACATACCATTTATTAAGGCCTGAGACCTTGGAGCGAGGACCCTACCGTATCTGTATTGTTTCTTTCTTCTTCTTCATCATTATTATTATTCTTTTTCCGACACTTCGAGGTCGATTTCGGGGCCCTTAAACCCCCTAAAAACTCCTGGATTATTGCTCATCTGGTCAGGACCTGCGAAAAGTTTTGTAATCTGGTGTTTTTGGACTTCGCCCTCCAAAAACGGCCGCTAGGGGGCACCAAAACCAACAACTCAGGAGCCCCGCCCACAAGTTTGTCCGACATGCATGAAAATCGGTACACATATGTATCATGACTAGTAGTGATAGGGAGTTCAGCTCTTTTCAGGGAGCCGGCTTTTTTGGCTCGGCTCCCAAAGAAGAGCCGGCCCTTTCGACTCCGGAATGGCTCTTTATTTAGGATCTTTTGTAGCCCTTTATTTTACCTTAACTTCGCAAAAAATAGTGGTTAGTGTGTTGAAACCCCTTTTGCATTCAGTGTTTTATGAGAAGCCTTATAATTGCTTAATTTTGTGCATTTATTCTGTTACAAAACCAAAATCTTATGTTTAGCATTTAAACTCCACTGGTTAGACGCTGAGAAAGCATTTGACAGAGTGGATTGGCTGTTTCTGGAACACACTCGGCAAGATGGGATTTCATTCAGACTTTGTGGGTTGGATTAAAGTGCTTTACCGCGGCCCCTTATCAAGAGTGCGAGTAAATGGACATTCTTCTAATAATTTTAGTTTAAAAAGAGGAACCAGACAAGGGTGTCCTCTTTCCCCAGTACTTTTCGCAATTAGTATAGAGCAACTGGCTGAAATGATAAGAGAAAATACTCAAATACTAGGACTATCATATGGAGAAGAAATTTATAAAATTTTGTTATACGCTGATGATGTAATTTTGTTTGTCAAGGATCCCCTAACATCTATCCCAGTACTCCTAAACTGTTTGAAAGAATTCGGAAAAGTATCTGGTTACAAAGTAAATAAAGCGAAGTCAGAAGCTATGATGCTAGTTGGTAAGTGGCCCTCTGAGCTGAATGGGAAAGTGACATTTAATTGGCCAAAGTATGGATTCAAATATTTGGGTGTTATGATTACTACTGAGACTTCGCAGCTGTATAATACATATCATGGTAAATTAATTGCACAGATAAGATCGGATTTGACACGATGGGAGATTCTCCCTCTCTCCCTTTTAGGTAGAATTGAGATGGTGAGGATGAACATACTACCTCGACTATTGTTCCTTTTTCAGCCATTGCCAATATGGATACCATCATCTAATTTTAAATTGCTTGATAACATGATCTCTGCATTTATATGGCAGAGGAGGAGGCCTAGGATCTGATTAAAACTGTTATCTAACCCTAAAAAACAAGGAGGATTCAATTTGCCACACCTGAAATTCTACTATTGGGCAGCACAGCTGCGTGGCGTGGTTGAATGGGTGTTGCAAAACAAAGAAACAAACTGGATTGAACTAGAGAGACATGCATGTACATTTGTACCTCTTGAGACCATCCCATTCTTGGATTAAAAATAAAAAAGGAGAGAACTTAAGAGCAGAAATGAATGGATGAAATGCACCCAAAGAGTGTGGTTTCTTGTCAGGACAAAGACAGGCGCACCTTTGACAATCTCAAGGGCCGTAGAAATTGCCAAAATCACGGACTTTATGCCAAATAAAATAGACACTGGGTTTAAAAGATGGGCTGAGAAAGGTCTTATAACTATACACCAGTTGTTTGAAGGAAACACTTTAAAGTCTTTTAAACAACTTCTGGACAAATATGGTATATGTGCTAGAGATTTTTACCGTTATTTGCAAGTTAGAATTATCTATTGTCACATAAGGATTGGGACAGACTGAAACAATCGCCTACACCAGTAGAACTTTTCCTGCTAAAGTGTAAAGATGAAAAAAGTACTAGGAGGGCAGTTTCAGTCATTTATAAGTGTTTACAAATACATTTAGCAGGAAACTCTTTGGGTACAAAAGAAAAGTGGGAATCAGAAATGAATGTTGTTATCGAAGAGGAAAGCTGGGAGGAGGTGTGTGAGAGGGGTCACAGAATAACATGCAGTCCAACCTGGAAAGAATTTAATTGGAAAGTGAGGATGAGATACTTTAAGACATCTTTAATGATATCAAAATATGATAAAAACAAAACTGACCAGTGTTGGAGGAACTGTAAGCAGGTTGGAAATCACACACACATTTTCTGGGACAGCCCAGGTCAAAAAATTTGGCAAGGTATTCAATCAGAAATACACTCCATTCTTAATGTCGACTTACCACTGGATCCAGCGTACTATGTCTTAGGCTTAATCCCAGATGGGGTTATGGATAGGAGAAGACTTAAACTGTTACATATTTTCTTACTGGTAGCGAGGAAAATGATAACACTGTGCTGGCTCAGACCACTGCCTCCCACCCTAACCAATGGAGAGAGAGGTTAAAGAAGCTGCATTTGATGGAAACAGCCAAACTCCATGTGAGATTGGAGGAGTTTTTAGTTCTTTGGGCTCCTGTCATTGTTTATTTTAGATTATCAACCAAATGAGGACAAAGGATTTGTGACTGGAGGACAGTTGCTTCTGTACTTGATTTGCCCTCTCTTATAACTGTTTTGTGTGGGAAATCATGATTGATTTTTCTTATCTATTTTTTTGTTTATTTACCCCTTTGTGAATAAGGCTTATTTTTGTATGACTGGACACTTACGTGTGCTTTTAGAGGCATGTCTTTGCAAATGTGCAATTATTATTTGTGTATGTATATTTGTGTGTGTGTGTATGTATGTATGGAAATGTGTATATATACATACATATATATATATATATATGTTTTTTGTTTTTAGGGTTAATTCTTCACTGAGTGAAGAGACAAAGTGAGAGAGGAGGAGATGTATCCCTCCTTGGTGCACTAGTGTGCTCAGCACCAAAGTTTAAACTACGGAGTGAAAACTTGACTTCTAAGCCCACGTCTGTCCGTTCTGTCAGAAGGGTTAGGGTAACCCTAACCCTAACCCCACTCGCCATGAACCGGGGCATCTCTGTGCATAATTCTGGATGCCTTTTAACACTGCACCAAGTACAAACATGCCTACCTGTCATGTCATAGGACAGCCTGTGTCTAGATTAGAATTACACGTTCAGTTATAAAGTAGCTTTTACCGTTTGATGAGAGTGGGTGTTAAATACGCCACAGATTTTATAAACCAGGTCCCATTTAAACACAAGAGATCAATACCATAATGTTGTCTTCTTGATGACACCAAATTAAACTGAATCTAAATAAATATAATTGATATTAGTCTGGCGTGACAGTTTAACCATAATGAAGGATGAAATCAGTCAGGAGGTTGAACTGAATCTCTCACTCCTTTAGGATGAGAGAGTTAATTTCATCATCTTTGATAAATCTGTGCAACTTGTTGAAAGACAATCAGACAAAGACATCCTTCTCCTTTAGGCTTGAAAAGACTGTAGGCTCCTCTCTAATAGACAGAATGCTTGCTAAGCTGAGGTGATGTCTTTACTATGATGCTCCTCTCTGCTTTAAAGAGAGTTCATGGAGCCACATTTAACTCATTAATCCCATTATACTAAGCTCTATCTTCAATATAATTACAGATAGTTTATAAAAAATAGGGGACATTTTGAATTTTAAATACCTGAGAAAGAAATATTGAAAATTAGTTTTTCCAAAAATAGAGACATTTATAGAACAGGTGAGGATATTTAGAGATTATTATAGACATTATGGGGATATTTAGAGACATTTATAGAACAGGTGAGGATATTTAGAGATTATTATAGACATTATGGGGATATTTAGAGACATTTATAGAACAGGTGAGGATATTTAGAGATTATTATAGACATTATGGGGATATTTAGAGACATTTATAGAACAGGTGAGGATATTTAGAGATTATTATAGACATTATGAGGATATTTAGAGACATTTATAGAACAGGTGAGGATATTTAGAGATTATTATAGACATTATGGGGATATTTAGAGACATTTATAGAACAGGTGAGGATATTTAGAGATTATTATAGACATTATGAGGATATTTAGAGACATTTATAAGCAGGGGAGGATATTTAGAGATTATTATAGACATTATGGGGATATTTAGAGACATTTATAGAACAGGTGAGGATATTTAGAGATTATTATAGACATTATGGGGATATTTAGAGACATTTATAGAACAGGTGAGGATATTTAGAGATTATTATAGACATTATGGGGATATTTAGAGACATTTATAGAACAGGTGAGGATATTTAGAGATTATTATAGACATTATGGGGATATTTAGAGACATTTATAGAACAGGTGAGGATATTTAGAGATTATTATAGACATTATGGGGATATTTAGAGACATTTATAGAACAGGTGAGGATATTTAGAGATTATTATAGACATTATGAGGATATTTAGAGACATTTATAGAACAGGTGAGGATATTTAGAGATTATTATAGACATTATGAGGATATTTAGAGACATTTATAGAACAGGTGAGGATATTTAGAGATTATTATAGACATTATGGGGATATTTAGAGACATTTATAGAACAGGTGAGGATATTTAGAGACATTTATAAGCAGGTGAGGAAATTTAGAGATTATTATAGACATTATGAGGATATTTAGAGACATTTATAGAACAGGTGAGGATATTTAGAGATTATTATAGACATTATGGGGATATTTAGAGACATTTATAGAACAGGTGAGGATATTTAGAGACATTTATAAGCAGGTGAGGAAATTTAGAGATTATTATAGACATTATGAGGATATTTAGAGACATTTATAGAACAGGTGAGGATATTTAGAGATTATTACAGACATTATGGGGATATTTAGAGACATTTATAGAACAGGTGAGGATATTTAGAGATTATTATAGACATTATGGGGATATTTAGAGACATTTATAGAACAGGTGAGGATATTTAGAGATTATTATAGACATTATGAGGATATTTAGAGACATTTATAGAACAGGTGAGGATATTTAGAGATTATTATAGACATTATGAGGATATTTAGAGACATTTATAGAACAGGTGAGGATATTTAGAGATTATTATAGACATTATGGGGATATTTAGAGACATTTATAGAACAGGTGAGGATATTTAGAGATTATTATAGACATTATGAGGATATTTAGAGACATTTATAAGCAGGGGAGGATATTTAGAGATTATTATAGACATTATGAGGATATTTAGAGACATTTATAGAACAGGTGAGGATATTTAGAGATTATTATAGACATTATGGGGATATTTAGAGACATTTATAGAACAGGTGAGGATATTTAGAGATTATTATAGACATTATGGGGATATTTAGAGACATTTATAGAACAGGTGAGGATATTTAGAGATTATTATAGACATTATGGGGATATTTAGAGACATTTATAGAACAGGTGAGGATATTTAGAGATTATTATAGACATTATGAGGATATTTAGAGACATTTATAGAACAGGTGAGGATATTTAGAGATTATTATAGACATTATGAGGATATTTAGAGACATTTATAAGCAGGGGAGGATATTTAGAGATTATTATAGACATTATGGGGATATTTAGAGATGTTTTGAGGACATGTTTTACTCACTCAGGGTCTTGTAGTCGTCCCTGGCTTTGTTGGCTCTGATGAAAGCTTGAATTTTCACCACATCATTGATCTGTAGTAAAAATAAAGATAAATTAATGGAGCTGATTGATGAAGTTCATTAGAAACAAGACCAGAGGAACCCAGCTGTCACAGCTCTTAAGGAGACATCCATCTCCGAGATAGCAGGAGGGACGCAGAGTCCTTGGACACTCACTTCCTGTCAGAGTGAATTGATGCTGAGTCATTAGATAAATGAGCTTCATCAAAACTCTCATTAACGGACACAAGCATCCTTTTTTCAAACCGTTGACAAGGATGGTCTTAAATTGACCTAACTCTCCACCAGTTAGACCATTGAACCAACAAACAAAAGTCACAGGAACCCTCACTCTCCACCAGTTAGACCATTGAACCAACAAAGAACAGTCAGAGGAACCCTAACTCTCCACCATTTAGACCATTGAACCAACAAAGAACAGTCACAGGAACCCTAACTCTCCACCATTTAGACCATTGAACCAACAAACAAAAGTCACAGGAACCCTAACTCTCCACCAGTTAGACCATTGAACCAACAAACAAAAGTCACAGGAACCCTCACTCTCCACCAGTTAGACCATTGAACCAACAAAGAACAGTCAGAGGAACCCTAACTCTCCACCATTTAGACCATTGAACCAACAAAGAACAGTCAGAGGAACCCTAACTCTCCACCATTTAGACCATTGAACCAACAAACAACAGTCACAGGAACCCTAACTCTCCACCAGTTAGACCATTGAACCAACAAACAACAGTCACAGGAACCCTCACTCTCCACCAGTTAGACCACTGAACCAACAAACAAAAGTCACAGGAACCCTAACTCTCCACCAGTTAGACCACTTGAACCACCAAACAACAGTCACAGGAACCCTAACTCTCCACCAGTTAGACCACTGAACAAACAAACAACAGTCAGAGGAACCCTAACTCTCCACCAGTTAGACCATTGAACCAACAAACAACAGTCACAGGAACCCTCACTCTCCACCAGTTAGACCACTGAACCAACAAACAAAAGTCACAGGAACCCTAACTCTCCACCAGTTAGACCACTGAACCAACAAACAAAAGTCACAGGAACCCTAACTCTCCACCAGTTAGACCATTGAACCAACAAAGAACAGTCACAGGAACCCTAACTCTCCACCAGTTAGACCACTGAACCAACAAACAAAAGTCATAGGAACCCTAACTCTCCACCAGTTAGACCATTGAACCAACAAACAACAGTCAGAGGAACCCTAACTCTCCACCAGTTAGACCACTGAACCAACAAAGAACAGCCACAGGAACCCTAACTCTCCACCAGTTAGACCACTGAACCAACAAACAACAGTCACAGGAACCCTAACTCTCCACCAGTTAGACCACTGAACCAACAAAGAACAGTCAGAGGAACCCTAACTCTCCACCAGTTAGACCACTGAACCAACAAACAACAGTCACAGGAACCCTAACTCTCCACCAGTTAGACCACTGAACCAACAAACAACAGTCACAGGAACCCTAACTCTCCACCAGTTAGACCACTGAACCAACAAAGAACAGTCACAGGAACCCTAACTCTCCACCAGTTAGACCACTGAACCAACAAAGAACAGTCACAGGAACCCTAACTCTCCACCAGTTAGACCACTGAACCAACAAACAAAAGTCACAGGAACCCTAACTCTCCACCAGTTAGACCACTGAACCAACAAAGAACAGTCACAGGAACCCTAACTCTCCATCAGTTAGACCACTGAACCATTTTCAGGGTCAGGCATACTGTTTTGAGGGCTCCGGCTCCCTGATACTTACGTGATCCTGGAAGTACTTCAGACGGTCTTTGTACTTCTTTCGGGCCTGGTGCATCCGGACCATGGCCTGGATCTGACGGACAAAACGTTCTGTTATAAACGTCATCCAAATAATGAATAAAGAAGCCTTATTGGTTATTGTGTAATAATTAAAAGTTATAACTTTCCATTCACATTATAATATTTATTTAACATCATGAAAATTCCAGTAATACTTAAACATTTAATTATTATAACATTCCTGTAACATAATAACATTCCATTGATACTTTAACATTCGATTAACAGTATAACTTTCTATTAATATTTGAACATTCAATTAACATTATATCATTCGCTTAACATTCCAACATTCAGAACACTGGGTTCTATGTTCTCCATGTTCATAGAGGCCATCACAAAAAAAAAGAACACTAGAATATGAATACATACGGAGAAAATAAAGATGCTAAAACCACATTTACCTTCACAGCCTCGTCACTGTGGTCTTTCAGAAACTGTTTACGATCTTTAAACTTCTTCCTCTGTTTGTGTCCCTTCCAGTGAGCCTGAAATCACAGAGAGAGAGACGTGGATCAGCTCCAGAGACAGAGATGTGGATCAGCTCTAGAGACAGAGATGTGGATCAGCTCTAGAGACAGAGACGTGGATCAGCTCCTTGTCCTTGGAGCCTCATTGCGCTGGTTTCCACCTTAACACCCTTAAAGGGACAATGTGTAGAATTTGGCATTTTAGCGACATCTAGCGTTCAGATTTCAGAATGAGCCGATCTGTTACCAAAACGTCACATCACTAGGCGACGAGAGGATGTGAAGACCAAAAAGTATGGTGAGCCGGACATCATTTACAGCAGTGACGAGGTGAGGGTTTATTCATTCATTTCTGTAACCATTATTTTTATAGATTATAGGTCAGTCTTCTTCTCCACCTGCCTTCCAGGTAGCTTTCAGGACCGGCGGGCAGGTTCGTATTTAAAAATCGCATTTCGCTCTTTCTGTCCCCAAAAGGTTGCCGTAGACAACATGGCGGTTCAATATGGCAGCCTCCGTGGGGGCGACCCGCGGTAATGTAAATTTATAAAGCTTTTTTCTAATTTTGTAAAAAGAAAACGAAAGTTTAAAGGGGATGATTTTGCACTTATTTTAACATACTTCACATAGATATATAAACATTATATCCCATGTACACTGTTTCTGTTTGGCAAAATGCAGCCAAATTCTACACATTGTACCTTTAAACTTCATAAACTTGGTAGTCATGAACTACAGAAACACCTAGGAATGAAAGATCTGGGCAGGGGTAGCACTCCTGATGCAACGTTCCTGAGCAAGAAGCGTTGATCAGGTAGGCTGAATGGTCCTGGTGGTGGTGAGCTGTTTTGGCTGAACCTGAGGCATTCTTTCTTGGTCGACAACTATCAGTGAGCATTTTCTTCACTCCAGACCAACCTATTCATTGGGTTCAGTCTTGTTCATTACAGTCTATGCTCAGCAGAGGTGAATGGACTCTGCAAAGGAAGCGTTCTACATCAGACTCAACCAGGTGGCAGATTTGGTGCCCAAGGGTGATGCCTTTGTGGTCCTTGGTGACTTCAGTACTACCACTGGTACTGACAAGGAGGGCTATCAGGCATGTGTTGGTCCACATGGCTCTGGACAACAAGATGAAAGCTCCACAAAGCTCCTTGACTTTGCTAGCAGTCAGAGCTTGAGGACTGCTGGATCGAGGTTCCAGAAAACTGATTTGCAGTGCTGGACATGGAGATTGACCATGTACTTGTGGGATGCTAGAGGCTGCTCAGGGAAGGCCGGGTTTTCAGGAGTGCCCAGTTCTTTAGTACTGACCACTGGCTTCTGGTCCCAACCCTGAAATTACTGCTGAGGTGCCCCAGGACAGCTGACTCTGGTCCAATCTGACTGGATGTCAGTCGCCTTGGGGAGCCAGACATTACACAGGGGTTTGCAACTGGGCTTGTGGCCACTCTTGGAACACCAGATACCGCTGGAGATCCTGAGTCTCTCTGGGCAGTAGCCTGGCTGCTGTCAGTGAACGCATCCCAGTCTGAGGAAACCATTGATGTCATTGAGGAAAGACTTGATGGCAAAACCGAACTGGGCAGGAGAATGAGGTGTGAGGCTGCAAGGGCTACGCGGAGAGATGCACAGGTGAGGGTTCATGTGAGATGATGGAGGTCCACCTGGGCTCAAGTAATGCCCAAACAGCTTACGGGGCCATACAGAGCCTCAAAGCTGGACAGGTGGTGTATGCAGGATCCAGGCTGAGGGGATCAAGGTGGGTGGTTAAACCTCCCTCTTGGGGTTACATGCTCTCATCTTCTCTGTAGGGAGAACAGGCATCCATAGATGTCCTTGTGAATCTATGTCCGTGAATGTGACAGCGTGGAAGCTGTAGATCAGTTCACCTTCCTCGGTGGACTAATGCATCGATCTGCTAACTGTGAGGTTGAGACCAACCACAACTTGGATTCAGACATGGAGCAATGGATTCACTGAGAAAGACAGTGTGGCATTCATAGTATCTGAGCATGTGTGCTACAGTCAGTCTTTGGGTCCATGGCCCTTCTGGTCTTACTAGACTCCTGTGAGGCCTGGACGTTCACTGATGACCAGAGGTGCTGACTGGACTCCTCTGTGATGACTTCTCTTTGGTCCATCTTAGAGTGCCATTGTTAGATCGTGTGTCTAAAGTTGGCGTGGTCAGGAGAGTGGGGAAGGCTGAAAAAGGAACAGCAGCTGCACTTTAACGGGTCTGATCCAGCTCACCGCATTCTTGGTGCCCAGGACCACGTGGGCTGGTCCAGACACAAGGGGGGGACTGCGGACGTCATGGACAGACCAGGAGGAGACCTCAGATCTGAATGTCTGACCCCCTCTACCAGACTGTCTGAGTCCACCTCTGTACCCTCAGACCACAAGACCTGAGCTGATTCCTATTCCCCACCAGTCTGGTTCTGATACAGGTTTCTCATCAGTCTGGTTCTGATACAGGTTTCTCATCAGTCTGGTTCTGGTCCAAATGTATCATCAGTCTGGTTCTGGTCCAAATGTATCATCAGTCTGGTTCTGGTCCAGGTTTCTCAGCAGTCTGGTTCTGGTCCAAATGTATCATCAGTCTGGTTCTGATCCAGAACCGGTCTATCATTAATATGGTTCTAAACTAGATCTAGCATTAATATGGTTTTGATCCAGGTTTCTTAGCAGTCTGGTTCTGGTCCAAGTTTATCATCAGTCTGCTTCTGATCCAGGTTTCTCATCAGTCTGGTTCTGATCCAGGTCTATCATTAATATGGTTCTAAAATAGATCTAGCATTAATATGGTTTTGATCCAGGTTTCTCAGCAGTCTGGTTCTGATCCAAGTTTATCAGCAGTCTGGATCTGGTCCAGGTTTCTCAGCGGTCTGGTTCTGATCCAGGTTTCTTAGCAGTCTGGTTCTGGTCCAAGTTTATCATCAGTCTGCTTCTGATCCAGGTTTCTCATCAGTCTGGTTCTGGTCCAGGTTTCTCAGCAGTCTGGTGCTGATCCAGGTTTATCATCAGTCTGGTTCTGGTCCAGGTTTCTTATTAGTCTGGTGCTGATCCAGGTTTCTCATCAGTCTGGTTCTGGTCCAGGTTTCTCATCAGTCTGGTTCTGATCCAGGTCTATCACCAGTCTGCTTCTGATCCAGGGTTATCATTAGATCTGATCCAGGTCTATCATCAGTCTGGTTCTGATCCAGGTCTATCATTAATATGGTTCTGAACCAGGTCTATCATTACTATGGCTCTGAACCAGGTCTTTAACTTATATGGTTATGATCTAGGTCTTTGGTTCTATCACTGCTCTAAATGTTTCCGTGACGTATCTAAGTGATCAGGGTCTACCTACCTGGATCCTGGTGACAGCTGGTTCTTGGGTTTTCAAGAAGTCCATCCGCTCCTTAAGGTTTTTTCTCACCAGGTAACCACGGCAACGAGCCTGAAGCTTGGTGATCAGGGTCTCATTGGCCAACCAGAGCTGCTCTCTGTTATAGGCTGAGGTTACCCCGGAAACCACCGCCTAAAGGATGGCAAAAGAGACAGGTCATTGACTAGTGATTGTCCAGACAGATTACTGACGAATAAATGATTAGTGATCAATCAGGGGGATACAAGATGAGTTATTGATTTATTGATTGCTGATGAATAAACTGTTGTTTAAATAGTTATTGACATTTTTCAGGCTCTACCCACCTGGATGTCTTCCTTATTGAGCTGGGTGTTGTTTGGGATGAAGCCCTCAGGCTCTGCCCACGTCCCCTCCCTGGTGTTCAGGTTGTAGTAATAATGGTGTCCTCCCTTCACCCAGTGCTCCACCCACTCACTGCCGTTATCACCTGGAAGCATACAGGTCATTAGAGCGCCCCAATGTGACAGACGGGTCATTAGAGCGCCATGAGACAGACGGGTCATTAGAGCGCCATGAGACAGACGGGTCATTAGAGCGCCATGAGACAGACGGGTCATTAGAGCGCCATGAGACAGACAGGTCATTAGAGCGCCACCATGAGACAGACGGGTCATTAGAGTGCCATGAGACAGACGGGTCATTAGAGTGCCATGAGACAGACGGGTCATTAGAGCGCCATGAGACAGATGGGTCATTAGAGCGCCATGAGACAGACGGGTCATTAGAGCGCCACCATGAGACAGACGGGTCATTAGAGCGCCATGAGACAGACAGGTCATTAGAGCGCCACTATGAGACAGACGGGTCATTAGAGCGCCACCATGAGACAGACGGGTCATTAGAGCGCCACTATGAGACAGACGGGTCATTAGAGCACTGAATGAGTCAGACGGGTCATTAGAGTGCCACCATGAGACAGACGGGTCATTAGAGCGCCACCATGAGACAGACGGGTCATTAGAGCGCCACTATGAGACAGACGGGTCATTAGAGCGCCACCATGAGACAGACGGGTCATTAGAGCGCCATGAGACAGACGGGTCATTAGAGCGCCATGAGACAGATGGGTCATTAGAGCGCCATAGGACAGACGGGTCATTAGAGCGCCATGAGACAGACGGGTCATTAGAGCGCCACCATGAGACAGACGAGTCATTAGAGCGCCATGAGACAGACAGGTCATTAGAGTGCAACCATGAGACAGACGGGTCATTAGAGCGCCATGAGAAAGACAGGTCATGAAAAACGCGCCACCATGAGACAGACAGGTCGTTAGAGCGCCATGAGACAGACAGGTCATTAGATCGCCACTATGAGACAGACGGGTCATTAGAGCGCCATGAGACAGACGGGTCATTAGAGCGCCACCATGAGACAGACGAGTCATTAGAGCACCATGAGACATACAGGTCATTAGAGTGCAACCATGAGACAGACGGGTCATTAGAGCGCCATGAGAAAGACAGGTCATGAAAAACGCGCCACCATGAGACAGACAGGTCGTTAGAGCGCCATGAGACAGACGGGTCATTAGAGCTCCATGAGACAGACGGGTCATTAGAGCGCCATGAGACAGACAGGTCATTAGAGTGCCACCATGAGACAGACGGGTCATTAGAGCGCCATGAGACAGACGGGTTATTAGAGTGCCATGAGACAGAAGGGTCATTAGAGCGCGCCATGAGACAGGCGGGTCATTAGGCGCCATGAGACAGAGGGTCATTAGAGCGCCATGAGACAGGCGGGTCATTAGAGCACCACCATGAGACAGGCGGGTCATGAGGCGCCATGAGACAGACAGGTCATTAGAGCGCCATGAGAAAGGCGCGCCACCATGAGACAGACAGGTCGTTAGAGCGCCATGAGACAGACGGGTCATTAGAGCTCCATGAGACAGACGGGTCATTAGAGCGCCATGAGACAGACAGGTCATTAGAGTGCCACCATGAGACAGACGGGTCATTAGAGCGCCATGAGACAGACGGGTCATTAGAGCGCCATGAGACAGACGGGTCATTAGAGCGCCATGAGACAGACGGGTCATTAGAGCACCACCATGAGACAGACGGGTCATGAGAGCGCCATGAGACAGACAGGTCATTAGAGCGCCATGAGAAAGACAGGTCATGAAAAACGCGCCACCATGAGACAGACAGGTCGTTAGAGCGCCATGAGACAGACGGGTCATTAGAGCGCCATGAGACAGACGGGTCATTAGAGCGCCGTGAGACAGACGGGTCATGAGAGCGCCATGAGACAGACAGGTCATTAGAGCGCCACTATGAGACAGACGGGTCATGAGAGCGCCATGAGACAGACGGGTCATTAGAGCGCCACTATGAGACAGACGGGTCATGAGAGCGCCATGAGACAGACGGGTCATTAGAGTGCCACCATGAGACAGACGGGTCATGAGAGCGCCATGAGACAGACAGGTCATTAGAGCGCCACTATGAGACAGACGGGTCATGAGAGCGCCATGAGACAGACGGGTCATTAGAGTGCCACCATGAGACAGACGGGTCATTAGAGCTCCATGAGACAGACGGGTTATTAGAGCGCCATGAGACAGACGGGTCATTAGAGCGCCATGAGACAGACAGGTCATTAGAGCGCCATGAGACAGACGGGTCATTAGAGCGCCATGAGACAGACGGGTCATTAGAGCACCACCATGAGACAGACGGGTCATGAGAGCGCCATGAGACAGACAGGTCATTAGAGCGCCACTATGAGACAGACGGGTCATGAGAGCGCCATGAGACAGGCAGGTCATTAGGCGCCACCATGAGACAGGCGGGTCATTAGGCGCCATGAGACAGACGGGTCATTAGAGTGCCACCATGAGACAGACGGGTCATTAGAGCGCCACCATGAGACAGACGGGTCATTAGAGCACCACCATGAGACAGACGGGTCATGAGAGCGCCATGAGACAGACAGGTCATTAGAGTGCCACCATGAGACAGACGGGTCATTAGAGCGCCACCATGAGACAGACGGGTCATTAGAGCGCCACCATGAGACAGACGGGTCATTAGAGCGCCATGAGACAGACGGGTCATTAAAGCCCCATGAGACAGACGGGTCATTAGAGTGCCATGAGACAGACGGGTCATTAGAGCGCCATGAGACAGACGGGTCATTAGAGCGCCATGAGACAGATGTGTCATTAGAGCGCCATGAGACAGACGGGTCATTAGAGCGCCATGAGACGGACAGGTCATTTTTAGCGCCATGAGACAGACGGGTCATTTTTAGCGCCATGAGACAGACGGGTCATTTTTAGCGCCATGAGACAGACGGGTCATTAGAGCGCCATGAGACAGATGGGTCATTAGAGCGCCATGAGACAGACAGGTCCTTAGGCGCCATGAGACAGGCGGGTCATTAGGCGCCATGAGACAGACAGGTCATTAGGAGCGCCACCATGAGACAGGCGGGTCATTAGGCGCGCCAATGAGACAGACGGGTCATTAGAGCGCCACCATGAGACAAACGGGTCATTAGAGCACCATGAGACAGACAGGTCATAGGAGCGCCACCATGAGACAGACGGGTCATTAGAGCGCCACCATGAGACAGACGGGTCATTAGAGCGCCACCATGAGACAGACGGGTCATTAGAGCGCCATGAGACAGACGGGTCATAGGAGCGCCACCATGAGACAGACCGGTCTTTAGAGCGCCACCATGAGACAAACGGGTCATTAGAGCACCATGAGACAGACAGGTCATAGGAGCGCCACCATGAGACAGACGGGTCTTTAGAGCGCCATGAGACAGACGGGTCATTAGGGCGCCATGAGACAGACAGGTCATGAAAAACGCGCCACCATGAGACAGACGGGTCATTAGAGCGCCATGAGACAGACGGGTCATTAGAGCGCCATGAGACAGACGGGTCATTAGAGCGCCATGAGACAGACGGGTCATTAGAGCGCCATGAGACAGACGGGTCATTAGAGCGCCACCATGAGACAGACGGGTCATTAGAGCGCCATGAGACAGACGGGTCATTAGAGCGCCATGAGACAGACAGGTCATTAAAACGCGCCACCATGAGACAGACGGGTCATTAGAGCGCCAAGAGACAGACGGGTCATTTGGACGGGTCATTAGAGCGCCATGAGACAGACGGGTCATTAGAGCGCCATGAGACAGACGGGTCATTAGAGCTCCATGAGACAGACGGGTTATTAGAGCGCCATGAGACAGACGGGTCATTAGAGCGCCACTATGAGACAGACGGGTCATTAGAGCGCCACCATGAGACAGACGGGTCATTAGAGCGCCATGAGACAGACGGGTCATTAGAGCGCCATGAGACAGATGGGTCATTAGAGCGCCATAGGACAGACGGGTCATTAGAGCGCCATGAGACAGACGGGTCATTAGAGCGCCACCATGAGACAGACGAGTCATTAGAGCGCCATGAGACAGACAGGTCATTAGAGTGCAACCATGAGACAGACGGGTCATTAGAGCGCCATGAGAAAGACAGGTCATGAAAAACGCGCCACCATGAGACAGACAGGTCGTTAGAGCGCCATGAGACAGACAGGTCATTAGATCGCCACTATGAGACAGACGGGTCATTAGAGCGCCATGAGACAGACAGGTCATTAGAGTGCCACCATGAGACAGACGGGTCATTAGAGCGCCATGAGACAGACGGGTTATTAGAGTGCCATGAGACAGACGGGTCATTAGAGCGCCATGAGACAGACGGGTCATTAGAGCGCCATGAGACAGACGGGTCATTAGAGCGCCATGAGACAGACGGGTCATTAGAGCACCACCATGAGACAGACGGGTCATGAGAGCGCCATGAGACAGACAGGTCATTAGAGCGCCATGAGAAAGACAGGTCATGAAAAACGCGCCACCATGAGACAGACAGGTCGTTAGAGCGCCATGAGACAGACGGGTCATTAGAGCGCCATGAGACAGACGGGTCATTAGAGCGCCATGAGACAGACAGGTCATTAGAGTGCCACCATGAGACAGACGGGTCATTAGAGCGCCATGAGACAGACGGGTCATTAGAGCGCCATGAGACAGACGGGTCATTAGAGCGCCATGAGACAGACGGGTCATTAGAGCACCACCATGAGACAGACGGGTCATGAGAGGTCCTTGAGAACTACCGCTCATGATTATAGCGCCACCATGAGACAGACAGGTCTTTAGAGCGCCATGAGACAGACGGGTCATTAGAGCGCCATGAGACAGACGGGTCATTAGAGCGCCGTGAGACAGACGGGTCATGAGAGCGCCATGAGACAGACAGGTCATTAGAGCGCCACTATGAGACAGACGGGTCATGAGCGCCATGAGACAGACGGGTCATTAGAGCGCCACTATGAGACAGACGGGTCATGAGAGCGCCATGAGACAGACGGGTCATTAGAGTGCCACCATGAGACAGACGGGTCATGAGAGCGCCATGAGACAGACAGGTCATTAGAGCGCCACTATGAGACAGACGGGTCATGAGAGCGCCATGAGACAGACGGGTCATTAGAGTGCCACCATGAGACAGACGGGTCATTAGAGCTCCATGAGACAGACGGGTTATTAGAGCGCCATGAGACAGACGGGTCATTAGAGCGCCATGAGACAGACGGGTCATTAGAGCGCCATGAGACAGACGGGTCATTAGAGCGCCATGAGACAGACGGGTCATTAGAGCACCACCATGAGACAGACGGGTCATGAGAGCGCCATGAGACAGACAGGTCATTAGAGCGCCACTATGAGACAGACGGGTCATGAGAGCGCCATGAGACAGACGGGTCATTAGAGTGCCACCATGAGACAGACGGGTCATTAGAGCGCCATGAGACAGACGGGTCATTAGAGTGCCACCATGAGACAGACGGGTCATTAGAGCGCCACCATGAGACAGACGGGTCATTAGAGCGCCACCATGAGACAGACGGGTCATTAGAGCGCCATGAGACAGACAGGTCATAAGAGTGCCACTATGAGACAGACGGGTCATTAGAGCGCCACCATGAGACAGACGGGTCATTAGAGCGCCACCATGAGACAGACGGGTCATTAGAGCGCCATGAGACAGACGGGTCATTAAAGCCCCATGAGACAGACGGGTCATTAGAGTGCCATGAGACAGACGGGTCATTAGAGCGCCATGAGACAGACGGGTCATTAGAGCGCCATGAGACAGATGTGTCATTAGAGCGCCATGAGACAGACGGGTCATTAGAGCGCCATGAGACGGACAGGTCATTTTTAGCGCCATGAGACAGACGGGTCATTTTTAGCGCCATGAGACAGACGGGTCATTTTTAGCGCCATGAGACAGACGGGTCATTAGAGCGCCATGAGACAGATGGGTCATTAGAGCGCCATGAGACAGACAGGTCCTTTTTAGCGCCATGAGACAGACGGGTCATTAGAGCGCCATGAGACAGACAGGTCATAGGAGCGCCACCATGAGACAGACGGGTCATTAGAGCGCCCCAATGAGACAGACGGGTCATTAGAGCGCCACCATGAGACAAACGGGTCATTAGAGCACCATGAGACAGACAGGTCATAGGAGCGCCACCATGAGACAGACGGGTCATTAGCGCCACCATGAGACAGAGGGTCATTAGGCGCCACCATGAGACAGGCGGGTCATTAGAGCGCCATGAGACAGGCGGGTCATTAGGAGCGCCACCATGAGACAGGCGGGTCATTAGAGCGCCCCAATGAGACAGGCGGGTCATTAGGCGCCATGAGAAAGACAGGTCATTAAGCGCGCCACCATGAGACAGCGGGTCTTTAGAGCGCCATGAGACAGACGGGTCATTAGAGCGCCATGAAAAGCAGCGCGCCACCATGAGACAGGCGGGTCTTTAGGGCGCCATGAGACAGACGGGTCATTAGTGCGCCATGAGACAGACAGGTCATTAGAGCGCCATGAGACAGGCGGGTCATTAGAGCGCCATGAGACAGGCGGGTCATTAGGCGCCACCATGAGACAGGCGGGTCATTAGGCGCCATGAGACAGGCGGGTCATTAGAGCGCCATGAGACAGACGCCACCATGAGACAGGCGGGTCATTAGGCGCGCCATGAGACAGGCGGGTCTTTAGGCGCCATGAGGCGGGCGGGTCATTAGAGCGCCATGAGACAGGCGGGTCATTAGGCGCCATGAGACAGGCGGGTCATTAGAGCTCCATGAGACAGGCGGGTTATTAGGCGCCATGAGACAGGCGGGTCATTAGGCGCCATGAGACAGGCGGGTCATTAGGCGCCATGAGACAGGCGGGTCATTAGGCGCCATGAGACAGGCGGTCATTAGAGCACCACCATGAGACAGGCGGGTCATGAGGCGCCATGAGACAGACAGGTCATTAGGCGCCACTATGAGACAGGCGGGTCAGGCGCCATGAGACAGGCGGGTCATTAGAGTGCCACCATGAGACAGGCGGGTCATTAGGCGCGCCATGAGACAGACGGGTCATTTGAGTGCCACCATGAGACAGACGGGTCAGTTGAGCGCCACCATGAGACCGTCGGGTCATTCGAGCGCCACCATGAGACAGGCGGGTCATTAGGGCGCCATGAGACAGACAGGTCATAAGAGTGCCACTATGAGACAGACGGGTCATTAGAGCGCCACCATGAGACAGACGGGTCATTAGAGCGCCACCATGAGACAGACGGGTCATTAGAGCGCCATGAGACAGACGGGTCATTAAAGCCCCATGAGACAGACGGGTCATTAGAGTGCCATGAGACAGACGGGTCATTAGAGCGCCATGAGACAGACGGGTCATTAGAGCGCCATGAGACAGATGTGTCATTAGAGCGCCATGAGACAGACAGGTCATTAGAGCGCCATGAGACGGACAGGTCATTTTTAGCGCCATGAGACAGACGGGTCATTTTTAGCGCCATGAGACAGACGGGTCATTTTTAGCGCCATGAGACAGACGGGTCATTAGAGCGCCATGAGACAGACAGGTCATAGGAGCGCCACCATGAGACAGACGGGTCATTAGAGCGCCCCAATGAGACAGACGGGTCATTAGAGCGCCACCATGAGACAAACGGGTCATTAGAGCACCATGAGACAGACAGGTCATAGGAGCGCCACCATGAGACAGACGGGTCATTAGAGCGCCACCATGAGACAGACGGGTCATTAGAGCGCCATGAGACAGACGGGTCATAGGAGCGCCACCATGAGACAGACGGGTCATTAGAGCGCCCCAATGAGACAGACGGGTCATTAGAGCGCCATGAGAAAGACAGGTCATTAAAACGCGCCACCATGAGACACACGGGTCTTTAGAGCGCCATGAGACAGACGGGTCATTAGGGCGCCATGAGACAGACAGGTCATGAAAAACGCGCCACCATGAGACAGACGGGTCATTAGAGCGCCATGAGACAGACGGGTCATTAGAGCGCCATGAGACAGACGGGTCTTTAGAGCGCCATGAGACGGACGGGTCATTAGAGCGCCATGAGACAGACGGGTCATTAGAGCGCCATGAGACAGACGGGTCATTAGAGCTCCATGAGACAGACGGGTTATTAGAGCGCCATGAGACAGACGGGTCATTAGAGCGCCATGAGACAGACGGGTCATTAGAGCGCCATGAGACAGACGGGTCATTAGAGCGCCATGAGACAGACGCGTCATGAGAGCACCACCATGAGACAGACGGGTCATGAGAGCGCCATGAGACAGACAGGTCATTAGAGCGCCACTATGAGACAGACGGGTCATGAGAGCGCCATGAGACAGACGGGTCATTAGAGTGCCACCATGAGACAGACGGGTCATTAGAGCGCCATGAGACAGACGGGTCATTAGAGTGCCACCATGAGACAGACGGGTCATTAGAGCGCCACCATGAGACAGACGGGTCATTAGAGCGCCACCATGAGACAGACGGGTCATTAGAGCGCCATGAGACAGACAGGTCATAAGAGTGCCACTATGAGACAGACGGGTCATTAGAGTGCCATGAGACAGACGGGTCATTAGAGCGCCATGAGACAGACGGGTCATTAGAGCGCCATGAGACAGATGTGTCATTAGAGCGCCATGAGACAGACGGGTCATTAGAGCGCCATGAGACGGACAGGTCATTTTTAGCGCCATGAGACAGACGGGTCATTTTTAGCGCCATGAGACAGACGGGTCATTTTTAGCGCCATGAGACAGACGGGTCATTAGAGCGCCATGAGACAGATGGGTCATTAGAGCGCCATGAGACAGACAGGTCCTTTTTAGCGCCATGAGACAGACGGGTCATTAGAGCGCCATGAGACAGACAGGTCATAGGAGCGCCACCATGAGACAGACGGGTCATTAGAGCGCCCCAATGAGACAGACGGGTCATTAGAGCGCCACCATGAGACAAACGGGTCATTAGAGCACCATGAGACAGACAGGTCATAGGAGCGCCACCATGAGACAGACGGGTCTTTAGAGCGCCATGAGACAGACGGGTCATTAGGGCGCCATGAGACAGACAGGTCATGAAAAACGCGCCACCATGAGACAGACGGGTCATTAGAGCGCCATGAGACAGACGGGTCATTAGAGCGCCATGAGACAGACGGGTCATTAGAGCGCCATGAGACGGACGGGTCATTAGAGCGCCATGAGACAGGCGGGTCATTAGATCGCCACTATGAGACAGACGGGTCATTAGAGCGCCATGAGACAGACGGGTCATTAGAGCGCCATGAGACAGACAGGTCATTAGAGTGCCACCATGAGACAGACGGGTCATTAGAGCGCCATGAGACAGACGGGTCATTAGAGCGCCATGAGACGGACGGGTCATTAGAGCGCCATGAGACAGACGGGTCATTAGAGCGCCATGAGACAGACGGGTCATTAGAGCGCCATGAGACAGACGGGTCATTAGAGCGCCATGAGACAGACGGGTCATTAGAGCGCCATGAGACAGACAGGTCATTAAAACGCGCCACCATGAGACAGACGGGTCATTAGAGCGCCATGAGACAGACGGGTCTTTAGAGCGCCATGAGACAGACGGGTCATTAGAGCGCCATGAGACAGACGGGTCATTAGAGCGCCATGAGACAGACGGGTCATTAGAGCGCCATGAGACAGACGGGTCATTAGAGCGCCATGAGACAGACGGGTCATTAGAGCGCCATGAGACAGACAGGTCATTAAAACGCGCCACCATGAGACAGACGGGTCATTAGAGCGCCATGAGACAGACGGGTCTTTAGAGCGCCATGAGACAGACGGGTCATTAGAGTGCCATGAGACAGACGGGTCATTAGAGCGCCATGAGACAGACGGGTCATTAGAGCGCCATGAGACAGACGGGTCATTAGAGCGCCATGAGACAGACGGGTCATTAGAGCGCCATGAGACAGATGGGTCATTAGAGCGCCATGAGACAGACAGGTCCTTTTTAGCGCCATGAGACAGACGGGTCATTAGAGCGCCATGAGACAGACAGGTCATAGGAGCGCCACCATGAGACAGACGGGTCATTAGAGCGCCCCAATGAGACAGACGGGTCATTAGAGCGCCACCATGAGACAGACGGGTCATTAGAGCGCCATGAGACAGACGGGTCATAGGAGCGCCACCATGAGACAGACGGGTCATTAGAGCGCCCCAATGAGACAGACGGGTCATTAGAGCGCCATGAGAAAGACAGGTCATTAAAACGCGCCACCATGAGACACACGGGTCTTTAGAGCGCCATGAGACAGACGGGTCATTAGGGCGCCATGAGACAGACAGGTCATGAAAAACGCGCCACCATGAGACAGACGGGTCATTAGAGCGCCATGAGACAGACGGGTCATTAGAGCGCCATGAGACAGACGGGTCATTAGAGCGCCATGAGACGGACGGGTCATTAGAGCGCCATGAGACAGACGGGTCATTAGAGCGCCACCATGAGACAGACGGGTCATTAGAGCGCCATGAGACAGACGGGTCATTAGAGCGCCATGAGACAGACAGGTCATTAAAACGCGCCACCATGAGACAGACGGGTCATTAGAGCGCCATGAGACAGACGGGTCTTTAGAGCGCCATGAGACGGACGGGTCATTAGAGCGCCATGAGACAGACGGGTCATTAGAGCGCCATGAGACAGACGGGTCATTAGAGCGCCATGAGACAGACGGGTCATTAGAGCGCCATGAGACAGACAGGTCATTAGAGCGCCACCATGAGACAGACGGGTCATTAGAGCGCCATGAGACAGACGGGTCATTAGAGCGCCATGAGACAGACAGGTCATTAAAACGCGCCACCATGAGACAGACGGGTCATTAGAGCGCCATGAGACAGACGGGTCTTTAGAGCGCCATGAGACGGACGGGTCATTAGAGTGCCATGAGACAGACGGGTCATTAGAGCGCCATGAGACAGACGGGTCATTAGAGCGCCATGAGACAGACGGGTCATTAGAGCGCCATGAGACAGACGGGTCATTAGAGCATCATGAGACAGACAGGTCATTAGAGCGCCATGAAACAGACGGGTCATTAGAGCGCCATGAGACAGACGGGTCATTAGAGCGCCACTATGAGACAGACGGGTCATTAGAGCGCCACTATGAGACAGACGGGTCATTAGAGCGCCATGAGACAGACGGGTCATTAGAGCGCCACTATGAGACAGAGGGGTCATTAGAGCGCCATGAGACAGACGGGTCATTAGAGCGCCATGAGACAGACGGGTCATTAGAGCGCCACTATGAGACAGACGGGTCATTAGAGCGCCATGAGACAGACGGGTCATTAGAGCGCCATGAGACAGACAGGTAATTTTTAGCGCCATGAGACAGACGGGTCATTAGAGCGCCATGAGACAGACAGGTCATTAGAGCGCCATGAGACAGACAGGTAATTTTTAGCGCCATGAGACAGACGGGTCATTAGAGCGCCATGAGACAGATGGGTCATTAGAGCGCCATGAGACAGACGGGTCATTAGAGCATCATGAGACAGACAGGTCATTAGAGCGCCATGAAACAAAAGGGTCATTAGAGCGCCATGAGACAGACGGGTCATTAGAGCGCCACTATGAGACAGACGGGTCATTAGAGCGCCACCATGAGACAGGCGGGTCATTAGAGCGCCATGAGACAGGCGGGTCATTAGAGCGCCATATGAGACAGACGGGTCATTAGCGCGCCACCATGAGACAGGCGGGTCATTAGAGCGCCATGAGACAGACGGGTCTTTAGAGCGCCACTGATGAGACAGAGGGGTCATTAGAGCGCCATGAGACAGACGGGTCATTAGGCGCCATGAGACAGACGGTCATTAGAGCGCCACTGAGACAGACGGGTCATTAGAGCGCCATGAGACAGACAGGTCATTAGCGCCACCATGAGACGGACGGGTCATTAGAGCGCCATGAGACAGACGGGTCATTAGAGCGCCATGAGACAGACGGGTCATTAGAGTGCCACTATGAGACAGACGGGTCATTAGAGCGCCATGAGACAGACGGGTCATTAGAGCGCCACTATGAGACAGACGGGTCATTAGAGCGCCATGAGACAGACGGGTCATTAGAGCGCCATGAGACAGATGGGTCATTAGAGCGCCATGAGACAGACGGGTCATTAGAGCATCATGAGACAGACAGGTCATTAGAGCGCCATGAAACAAAAGGGTCATTAGAGCGCCATGAGACAGACGGGTCATTAGAGCGCCACTATGAGACAGACGGGTCATTAGAGCGCCACTATGAGACAGACGGGTCATTAGAGCGCCATGAGACAGACGGGTCATTAGAGCGCCACTATGAGACAGACGGGTCATTAGAGCGCCACTATGAGACAGACGGGTCATTAGAGCGCCATGAGACAGACGGGTCATTAGAGCGCCACTATGAGACAGAGGGGTCATTAGAGCGCCATGAGACAGACGGGTCATTAGAGCGCCATGAGACAGACGGGTCATTAGAGCGCCACTATGAGACAGACGGGTCATTAGAGCGCCATGAGACAGACGGGTCATTAGAGCGCCATGAGACAGACGGGTCATTAGAGCGCCATGAGACAGACGGGTCATTAGAGCGCCATGAGACAGACGGGTCATTAGAGTGCCACTATGAGACAGACGGGTCATTAGAGCACTGAATGAGTCAGAGATATGTAAAAGTTAATGCTGGTCTTCACCGTCTTTCTTCTTCTCTTCCTTCTTGGCCACTAGGTCTTCCTGGTAGGTCTGAGCACACTCTGAGGTGACTCCATACAGTCCAGTTGCCGGGTTCCTCAGAGCCTGGAGAGTCTGAGCCGAATCGCCAGAATCCACGGCCTCGTTGACAGCCTGGATGGACTGAGAGACTGAACACAGAAACACAAACTCAATCAGTATTTTAATGTTTAACTTTATGATTCTAATTAACAGTGATGGTGGTGGGCTCTTACACTGCATGGCCTCCTGAGTCTCCTGATTTGCTCTCAGGATGGCGTTCTGGATTTCATCCAACCAAAGCACAGCTGACGGATCATTGGTCTCCTGAAGAACAAACATATGAAACAGGTCGTTTTCTGTTGTAGTGTAAGTTGGCTGTAGGCAGAGGGCGCTGTCTATCCATCACATAGAGAGGAGGCTGGTGAAACAGGAAACCTGAACCTCCAACGCAACCCTCCCTCCATGAGAACCACCCTCTTCTCCTGCTGCAGGGGGAAAGAGAGAGTCAGAGGGTGTGGGTGGAGGGAGAGACTGGAGAAAGGATTCAGAGTGTTAATGACATGTTAGAATCACAGGAAGAGGAAGTGAAAGCTCAGAGCCATCGAGGTTCCTCTCAATCAAATTTTTAACTTCCTCTGAAACAGCGAAGAACAACGCGCTGTGTATCCAAACTTCCCTGTCTTCAACTACTAAATCTGAAACTGTCCAGATTCTGGACCTTCATAAGAGACAACTTCTGGGTTCTGAAGGATAAACAAATCACTCTGAAGGAGAATCTGTTAATATGGAGACCATAAACAGAGAGAACACGATCCACCATAACACCGGCCAGCAAGAGAAGAACCCGCCTATTAGAGAACAAGCATGTATGTCTATGTTCCAGCTGTGTTCTAACTGGGCTCTAAATTCTGGTTGTATTCAAAGATCTAGACACATTCTATGTCCAATTTGTGGCCTCTGTTCCAGCTGTGTGCTATGATCCAGCTGTGTTCTAGTTATTTTCTATTACCCAGCTGTGTTCTATGATCCAGCTGTGTTCTAGTTATGTTCTATTATCCAGCTGTGTTCTATGATCCAGCTGTGTTCTATTCTATCATCCAGCTGTGTTCTATGCTCCAGCTGTGCTCTATGATCCAGCTGTGTTCTATGTTCTAGTTATGTTCTATCGTCCAGCTGTGTTCTATGATCCAGCTGTGTTCTATGTTCTAGTTATGTTCTATCGTCCAGCTGTGCTCTATGATCCAGCTGTGTTCTATGTTCAAGTTATGTTCTATCGTCCAGCTGTGTTCTATTCTATCATCCAGCTGTGTTCTACCATCCAGCTGTGTTCTATTCTATCATCCAGCTGTGTTCTATTCTATCATCCAGCTGTGCTCTATGATCCAGCTGTGTTCTATTCTATCATCCAGCTGTGTTCTACCATCCAGCTGTGTTCTATTCTATCATCCAGCTGTGTTCTGTGCTCCAGCTGTGTTCTATTCTATCACCCAGCTGTGTTCTACCATCCAGCTGTGTTCTATTCTATCATCCAGCTGTGTTCTACCATCCAGCTGTGTTACATTCTATCATCCAGCTGTGTTCTATTCTATCATCCAGCTGTGTTCTACCATCCAGCTGTGTTACATTCTATCATCCAGCTGTGTTCTACCATCCAGCTGTGTTCTATTCTATCATCCAGCTGTGTTCTATTCTATCATCCAGCTGTGCTCTATGATCCAGCTGTGTTCTATTCTATCATCCAGCTGTGTTCTACCATCCAGCTGTGTTACATTCTATCATCCAGCTGTGTTCTATTCTATCATCCAGCTGTGTTCTACCATCCAGCTGTGTTACATTCTATCATCCAGCTGTGTTCTATTCTATCATCCAGCTGTGTTCTACCATCCAGCTGTGTTCTATTCTATCATCCAGCTGTGTTCTATTCTATCATCCAGCTGTGCTCTATGATCCAGCTGTGTTCTATTCTATCATCCAGCTGTGCTCTATGATCCAGCTGTGTTCTATTCTATCATCCAGCTGTGCTCTATGATCCAGCTGTGTTCTATTCTATCATCCAGCTGTGTTCTATGCTCCAGCTGTGTTCTATTCTATCATCCAGCTGTGTTCTACCATCCAGCTGTGTTCTACCATCCAGCTGTGTTCTATTCTATCATCCAGCTGTGTTCTATGCTCCAGCTGTGTTCTATTCTATCACCCAGCTGTGTTCTACCATCCAGCTGTGTTCTATTCTATCACCCAGCTGTGTTCTACCATCCAGCTGTGTTCTATTCTATCATCCAGCTGTGTTCTATGCTCCAGCTGTGTTCTATTCTATCATCCAGCTGTGTTCTATGCTCCAGCTGTGTTCTATTCTATCACCCAGCTGTGTTCTACCATCCAGCTGTGTTCTATTCTATCACCCAGCTGTGTTCTACCATCCAGCTGTGTTCTATTCTATCATCCAGCTGTGTTCTACCATCCAGCTGTGTTACATTCTATCATCCAGCTGTGTTCTATTCTATCATCCAGCTGTGTTCTACCATCCAGCTGTGTTACATTCTATCATCCAGCTGTGTTCTACCATCCAGCTGTGTTCTATTCTATCATCCAGCTGTGTTCTACCATCCAGCTGTGTTACATTCTATCATCCAGCTGTGTTCTACCATCCAGCTGTGTTACATTCTATCATCCAGCTGTGTTCTATTCTATCATCCAGCTGTGTTCTATTCTATCATCCAGCTGTGCTCTATGATCCAGCTGTGTTCTATTCTATCATCCAGCTGTGCTCTATGATCCAGCTGTGTTCTATTCTATCATCCAGCTGTGTTCTACCATCCAGCTGTGTTCTATTCTATCATCCAGCTGTGTTCTACCATCCAGCTGTGTTCTACCATCCAGCTGTGTTCTATTCTATCATCCAGCTGTGTTCTATGCTCCAGCTGTGTTCTATTCTATCATCCAGCTGTGTTCTACCATCCAGCTGTGTTACATTCTATCATCCAGCTGTGTTCTATGCTCCAGCTGTGTTCTATTCTATCATCCAGCTGTGTTCTACCATCCAGCTGTGTTCTATTCTATCATCCAGCTGTGTTCTACCATCCAGCTGTGTTCTATTCTATCATCCAGCTGTGTTCTACCATCCAGCTGTGTTCTATTCTATGATCCAGCTGTGTTCTATGATCCAGCTGTGTTCTATGTTCTAGTTACATTCTATCATCCAGCTGTGTTCTATTCTATCATCCAGCTGTGTTCTATGATCCAGCTGTGTTCTATTCTATCATCCAGCTGTGTTCTATGATCCAGCTGTGTTCTATGTTCTAGTTATGTTCTATCGTCCAGCTGTGTCCTATGATCCAGCTCTATGTTCTGAGAGTTATTGATCAGGTTTTTGGTGGTTCTGAAGTCTGCTCTGCTCTCCTGAAGGTGTTTCTTCCCATGCAGCACTAAAGCCAAACCCGACTCTAACCACTTCCTGTTATGAGCTCATCACCTAAAAAGGGTGGTGTGTGTTTTGGCTCATTAAACAGTGGTCAGCTTGTTGCCCTTTTATGGAAGCAGACGACTGGGTGACTGACTTCCTGCGTCTGTAAAATTTGAACAAAACACATTTGTTTTTGAGCTGATGAAGGATTTTATGAGAGAAGAACAAAATTAAGGTTTATTTACAGCTCAGGCAGGAAGTATTCAGAGCCTTTCTCTGTTCGCAGGTTTATGTCTCACCCCAGTCATGTACACTCAGAAGCCCATCATGGAAAAGTGAAAACAGAATTTTTGACATTTTTGTACATTAATGAATAAACCCTGACATCAGTATTCAGAGCCCTAACTGTAGATGTAGCTCAGGTTCCTCTGATCTGTGCTCAGATGTTTCTACACCTTCATGGAGTCCACCTATGCCAAATTCACCCAATGGGACATGGTCCTAAAGGGTCACACCGCTCTACAGGTATATCTCAAAAAATGAGAATATCATGAAAAAGTTGAATATTTTTTGTCACTCATTTCTGAAAGGTAAACCCATACATTATATAGACTCATCACTCATAGAGTGAAATATTTCAACCTTTATTTCTTGAAATGTTGATGATTATGGCTACAGATAAGAAAACCCAAAATTCAGTGTCTCAGAAAATTAGAATATTGTGAAAAAGTTCAACACTGGAAAGTCTTGACAGATGTCCAGAAGAAAGTCACTGACGCCCTCTACAAGGAGGGTAAGGTCAAAGGTCATCGCTAAAGAAGCTGCTTGTTCACAGAGTGCTGTATCCAGTCAGATTCATAGAAAGTTGAGTGAAGGTAGTGTGGTAGGAAAAGGAGCACCAGCATGAGGGAGAACCGCAGCCTGGAGAGGACTGGAGAGAAAAATCCATTCAAGAATCTGGGGGAGCTTCACAAGGAGTGGACTGAGGCTGGAGTCAGCACATCAAGAGCCCCTACGCACAGCCCAGTCCTAGACCTGGACTACAGCCCAGTCCTAGACCTGGACTACAGCCCAGTCCTAGACCTGAACTACAGACCAGTCCTAGACCTGGACTACAGACCAATCCTAGACATGGACTACAGACCAATCCTAGACCTGGACTACAGACCAATCCTAGACATGTTCTACAGACAAATCCTAGACCTGGACTACAGACCAGTCCTAGACCTGGACTACAAATGTGGCATTCATCGTGTCAAGCCACTCCTGAACCAGAGACCACGTCAGAAGAGTCTTACCTGGGCTGTGGAGAAAAAGAACTGGACTGTTGCTCAGTGGTCCAAAGTCCTCTTCTCAGATGAAAAGAGATCCAGGTCCCAGAGTCTGGAGGACGAGCGGAGAGGACCAGAATCCATGTTGCTTGAAGTCCAGTGTGAAGTTTCCACAGTCAGTGATCTGGGGTGCCATGGCATCTGCTGGTGTTGGTCCACTGTGTTTTATCAGGTCAAAGGTCAGCGCAGCCATCTACCAGGACATTTTAGAGACCTTCATGCTTCCTTCTGCTGACCAGCATCATGGAGATGCTGATTTCATTCTCCAGCAGGACTTGGCACCTGCCCACACTGCCAAAGGTACCAAAAGCTGCTTCAGTGACCATGGTGTTACTGTGACTCTGACCTGAACCCCATAGAGAATCTATGGAAGATGAGAGACACCAGACCCAACAATGCAGATGACCTGAAGGCCGCTATCAAAGCAACCTGGGCTTCATTGCACCTGAGCAGTGCCACAGGCTGATCGCCTCCATGCCACGCCGCACTGATGCAGTAATTCATGCAGAAGGAGGCCCAACCAAGTATTGATGCATAGAAATGAACAGACTTTTCAGAAGCCTGACATTTCTGTTAAAAACATCCTTTTTATTGATCTTATATAATATTCTCATTTTCTGAGACACTGGATTTTGGGTTTTCTTATCTGTAAGCCATAATCATCAACATTTCAAGAAATAAAGGCTTGAAACATTTCACTCTATGTGAAACGAGTCTACATAATGTATGGGTTTACCTTTCTGAAATGAATGAAGAAAAATATTTAATTTTTCAGCATATTTTAATTTTTTTTGAGATGTACCTGTATATCTGACTGAACTCCAGAGATCCTGGAGGAGATGGGATGAAGTTCCAGAAGGACAACCATCACTGCAGCCCCCCACTAATCTGGGCTCTGGACAGGAGAGATGAAGACTCTCCTCAGAGAAAAACACAAAAATGTCTAAAATGACATTTTTTCAAGCTAGGGGAGTGTAGCTGAATGAGAATAAGAAAGAAATTATATTACCAATTATAAACAATCCTGATGTGTTTATATCAGATTATAAACAATAATCATATGATGATTATAGTGTTTTAATAGAGTGATTAAGCCTGATGTGATCATGTCACCGATGTTCACAATGAGTTTTAGACAGAATTATAAATGTTTATTAATCAAAGCTCTGAATAAACAGAAAATAAAGTTGAGCTTTAAATACATAAGCATGCTTTCTCCTCTCTTGCCTTTATTGCATGCGTACACCATGTATATTTACTGTGTATTGCATGTCTTGTGTGTGTATTTTGTGTATTGCATGTCTTGTGTGTGTATTTGTGTATTGCATGTCTTGTGTGTGTATTTGTGTATTGCATGTCTTGTGTGTGTATTTGTGTATTGCATGTCTTGTGTGTGTATTGCATGTCTTGTGTGTGTATTGCATGTCTTGTGTGTGTATCTTGCATGTTACATACGTGTGCTTTCTCGCGCCGTGCCTCCAGCAGGATGTCACGGTAGTGTTGAGCCAAAGATGGGTCAACATCGGTGAGTTTGGCGGACGGGTTCTGCAGCATGGCGAGGGTCTTGTTGATGTCTCCTTCATCCAGAGCCTCGTTGATCAGACCAATCGCAGCGATACCTGCACAGACAGGCACACCTGATGTCACCCTCTCAGGTGTGTGAGTGCATGGTTTGTTGTGTCAGCATGTGGTTGTGTCTTACGCTCATGCTCCTCCAGCACGCTCTGGTTCACGGCATCGATGCATGCCTGGATGTCATTCCAGGTGAGATAGTCACTGCCCTGATCCCTCGCTGCAGCCTTCAGACGCATCAACTCATCCATGTACCTAGCACAGGTAAAGTGAGCACAGTGGAGTTAGAAACATTGTTAAAACAAGGAGCTCTGGCCAAGGCACAGCCCCTTCATGGCCCCAGGACAGCACTAGCAATGCCCCAGCATGGCCCCAGCACAGCCACAGCATGGCCCCAGCAATGCCCCAGCATGGCCCCAGGACAGCACTAGCAATGCCCCAGCATGGCCCCAGCACTGCCCCTGTATGACCGCAGCAATGCCACAGCACGGCCCCGGGACAGCACTAGCAATGCCCCAGCATGGCCCCAGCACAACCCCAGCACAGCCCCACCATGGCCCCAGGACAGCACAAGCAATGCCCCAGCATGGCCCCAGCACTGCCCCTGTATGACCGCAGCAATGCCCCAGCACGGCCCTAGCACTGCCCTGGTAGGCCTTAGCACTGCTCTAGCATTACCCAAGCAAAGCCCCACAGTTAGGGCACACTCACTGAAGGAAAAGGTAGGCAGTATCAAGGCACAAATGTTGATGAAGTGGGCCTCACCTAGACCTGACCTGGGCCTGATGTAGACCTAGCATGCCCTGGAACTGACATGGACCTGAGGTGGACTCGACAGCTAATAGATTGACCTGCCCTCTAAACTCGATGTAATATCAGACCTCAGATACAGAACGCAGGTCCTGGTCCACCATCAAATCTTTTAAATAAAACTCTGGTCCTGGTCCAGCATCAGACCTAAGAGACAGAACGCAGGTCCTGGTCCAGCATCAGACCTTATAAATGAAGCTCAGGTCCTAGTCAAGCATCAGACCTTGTGGTAATTAGAGGTCATTAATGATCCAGTCTCATGTTGATTGTTCTAGAATCTGCTGATAAGCAGAGTTGGTGTTAACAGGTCATCAGATCAGACCTCCTCGTCTCTTCTGCCCCACTGACTCTCTAACCTCAGTAATTAAGATAGTCAGATAAACCTGGACCATCTTCATTTAAAGTTCAAGTTTTCATAAAGCTATTCACATCCTCCCTCAGAGATCAACTTCATAAACTCTAACAGACGTCTTCAGTCATCTAACTGTCCCCTCTGATCTACAGATGGTTTAAATTTTTCTATGATCTTTCTCTCATCTCTATGTGTGTCCATACTCCCTCTGAGCATACTCGTCCTCTATTCAGCTGTATAGTGGAGTTTTGTTTGATTTATTGGTATTGTTACTGTTTGTTAATGTTTATTTTAGTGTCCAATCACCTCTGAGCATACTCGTCCTCCACGTTGCTCAGCCCAGTCACTGAGCTGCTCAGCTGTTTCCACAGCGCCGCCCGGTCCCCCACATCCATCGCCTCGTTCATCAGCACCACCGCAGACAGCATCTCCACTGCAACCAGCAGCTCAGGATGAGACAGCGCCCCCTGCAGGACAGATAAATATTGACACTGAGATCAGACAGAGCAGATGAAGAGCGGGAAAACCACACCATGAAGGGCTCAACTCAAACGTCACGGTCTGGATCCCACTGGGCCCAGGACCATGAATACAGATTAGATTCAGCAGTCTGTCCCTGATGTTGACTACCCTCTCCTCACCAGTCCCCCCCACTCTTCTAAAAGTTGTCAACTATGGACAACGATTCAGGAACAATGGAGAGGTAAAGTCTCCAAAACCCCCGGCTTTCTTAAAATGTTATTTTGTAAAGTACTTTGTGTGCTTTCTTGTCAGGGTCTTTCTGTGCAGAGTTTGCATGTTCTCCCTGTGCATGTGTGGGCTCTCTCCAGGTACTCCAGCTTCCTCCCACCACCAAAAACATGCTCACAAGGTTTATTGGTGACTCTAAATTGGCCGTAGCTGTGAGTGGGAGCAAGCCTGGTTGTCTGTTATATGTCAGCCCTGTGATTGACTGGTGATCAGTCCTGGGTGGGCCCCGCCTCTTGCCCAATGACAGCTGGGATAGGCTCCAGTCCCCTGCAGTATAGAAAATGGATGGATGGAAAGCACTTTGTGACTATAAGGTCTGTCTGTACCTCAGGGCTCTGTCATGTGACTGGTTATATTCAAATATATAGTGCCTAACAAATTCATTAGACCACCACCCAAAGTCAGGTTTCTGCCAGAGCTGCCCTAAATTAACAGCATTGGTGATTACCAAAGTCATTTTTATGTTTCTGCAATGGTTAATACACCAATATGTAGAAGCTCTTTGACCCAAATTATATTTTTAATGCTAAAATAGAATTATTATTGTTATCCATGAATTTTCAAATTTATTGATTTACCAAAAACTGAAAAAATAGTAAAGTACATTAATATTTCTTGATTAATATGTCAAACTATAGTTTTTTACTGTCATTCCTGAACAGAAAAATGAGTTTTAGTGGTTGAATGTTATGCTTGATTCATTTCTGACGTCTCAGAGAAGCCCAGTCAGCCGGCTCAAATTTGGGTATAAATAGGTGAATTCAGTTTGAAATTCCTCATTCCTGTTCAAAATGGTAAAACGTGGAGAGCTGACTGAAAATGAAAGAGTTTACATTAAAGCACTTCATGATGCTGGATGGTCTCTGAGACAGAGATGACAGCTGGTCAGGGTTATGTGTTTTTTTCTGTGTGTACCTCTGGGCTCTGTCATGTGGCTGTGGTTATATTTATATATGCTTATATATTTCTGTGTTTACCTCTGGGCTCTGTCATGTGGCTGTGGTTATATTTATATATGCTTATATATTTCTGTGTGTACCTCTGGGCTCTGTCATGTGGCTGTGGTTATATTTATATATGCTTATATATTTCTGTGTGTACCTCTGGGCTCTGTCATGTGGCTGTGGTTATATTTATATATGCTTATATATTTCTGTGTGTACCTCTGGGCTCTGTCATGTGGCTGTGGTTATATTTATATATGCTTATATATTTCTGTGTTTACCTCTGGGCTCTGTCATGTGGCTGTGGTTATATTTATATATGCTTATATATTTCTGTGTGTACCTCTGGGCTCTGTCATGTGGCTGTGGTTATATTTATATATGCTTATATATTTCTGTGTTTACCTCTGGGCTCTGTCATGTGGCTGTGGTTATATTTATATATGCTTATATATTTCTGTGTTTACCTCTGGGCTCTGTCATGTGGCTGTGGTTATATTTATATATGCTTATATATTTCTGTGTGTACCTCTGGGCTCTGTCATGTGGCTGTGGTTATATTTATATATGCTTATATATTTCTGTGTTTACCCCTGGGCTCTGTCATGTGGCTGTGGTTATATTTATATATGCTTATATATTTCTGTGTTTACCTCTGGGCTCTGCTGCTGCAGACTCAGTAATTCCCTTTGGTAAAGGTCTGCAGCAGACGGGTAAACTTCGGGCAGCTGAGCGTCAGGATTCATCAGCTCCTCAACGGTCTGCTCAGCCACACCAGCTCTGATCGCCTCATTGATCCTCTCCACTGCCTTCAGCACTGCACAGCAACACAGAGCACACATGAAAGATGTAATCAGATTAGCCTCGTCCACTTATATATACAGTTCATTATTGGTTCCTTTTAATGCGGTGGTTTTAACCGTTTTCATGAAATCAGACCTTTTGACACCTGTTTAACATGAAGGCAGCAAGGAACAGCCAACATTTTTGGTTGCTCTGGTTCCAGAAGTACACTTCTCTGCTAATATCCTTAGCTGATATTATTAACATTCATTTCATATACGTTTCCATATTAACATTCACTGATGAGTGTAAACTGTTCTAAAGAATGTTAACTAGGGCAGAGGGGCCCTCGCATCTAAGGCTGCAGCAGCACTGAAGGGCCCTCGCATCTAAGGCTGCAGCAGCACTGAAGGGCCCTCACATCTAAGGCTGCAGCAGCACTGAAGGGCCCTCGCATCTAAGGCTGCAGCAGCACTGAAGGGCCCTCGCATCTAAGGCTGCAGCAGCACTGAAGGGTGCTTAGGCCCTTAAACCTCAAACTGAAGACCAAGGATAGTAATGATTCTCTAGAGGCTCCCGGGACCTCACACCGAGGTCAGCACTAGGGCTCTGAAGGAACTGGACTCAAAGCACCTACGCTGACGTTAAAGTGTTCAGAGTGCAGGGGAGAATAAATGTTTCAATGGCAGTCTAGTTCTGGTACCTGGGATCATACTACAGTAACAAAAACTACATAAAAACTTTCTAACTAGTGTTAATGTCACCCTAACTAGTGTTCATGTTGTTCTAACTAGTGTTAATGTTGTTTTAACTAGTGTTAATGTCATCCTAACTAGTGTTAATATCATCCTAACTAGTGTTAATGTCATTCTAACTAGTTTTAATGTTGTTCTAACTAGTGTTAATGTCATCCTAACTAGTGTTAATATCATCCTAACTAGTGTTAATGTCATTCTAACTAGTGTTAATGTTGTTCTAACTAGTGTTAATGTCATCCTAACTAGTGTTAATATCATCCTAACTAGTGTTAATGTTGTTCTAACTAGTGTTAATGTTGTTCTAACTAGTGTTAATGTCATCCTAACTAGTGTTAATGTCGTTCTAACTAGTGTCAGTGTCATCCTAACTAGTGTTAATGTCGTTCTAACTAGTGTCAATGTCATCCTAACTAGTGTTAATGTTGTTCTAACTAGTGTTAATGTCATCCTAACTAGTGTTAATATCATCCTAACTAGTGTTAATGTTGTTCTTACTAGTGTTAATGTTGTTCTAACTAGTGTTAATGTTGTTCTAACTAGTGTTAATGTCATCCTAACTAGTGTTAATATCATCCTAACTAGTGTTAATGTGGTTCTAACTAGTGTTAATGTTGTTCTAACTAGTGTTAATGTTGTTCTAACTAGTGTTAATGTCATTCTAACTAGTGTTAATATCATCCTAACTAGTGTTAATGTCGTTCTAACTAGTGTTAATGTTGTTCTAACTAGTGTTAATGTTGTTCTAACTAGTGTCAATGTCATCCTAACTAGTGTTAATGTTGTTCTAACTAGTGTTAATGTCGTTCTAACTAGTGTTAATGTTGTTCTAACTAGTGTTAATGTCATTCTAACTAGTGTTAATATCATCCTAACTAGTGTTAATGTCTTTCTAACTAGTGTTAATGTTGTTCTAACTAGTGTTAATGTTGTTCTAACTAGTTTTAATGTTGTTCTAACTAGTGTTAATGTCATCCTAACTAGTGTTAATGTGGTTCTAACTAGTGTTAATGTTGTTTTAACTAGTGTTAATGTTGTTCTAACTAGTGTTAATGTCATCCTAACTAGTGTTAATGTCTCCCTAACTAGTGTTAATGTCGTTCTAACTAGTGTAAATGTCATTCTAACTAGTTTTAATGTTGTTCTAACTAGTGTTAATATCATCCTAACTAGTGTTAATATCATCCTAACTAGTGTAAATGTCATTCTAACTAGTTTTAATGTTGTTCTAACTAGTGTTAATGTCATCCTAACTAGTGTTAATATCATCCTAACTAGTGTTAATGTCGTTCTAACTAGTGATAATGTTGTTCTAACTAGTGTTAATGTTGTTCTAACTAGTGTTAATGTCATCCTAACTAGTGTTAATATCATCCTAACTAGTGTTAATGTTGTTCTAACTAGTGTTAATGTTGTTCTAACTAGTGTTAATGTCATCCTAACTAGTGTTAATGTCATCCTAACTAGTGTTAATATCATCCTAACTAGTGTTAATGTCGTTCTAACGAGTGTTAAAGTCATCCTGACTAGTGTTAATGTCGTTCTAACTAGTGTTAATGTTGTTCTAACTAGTGTTAATGTTGTTCTAACTAGTTCTAATGTTGTTCTAACTAGTGTTAATGTCTACCAACTAGTGTTAATGTTGTTCTAACTAGTTTTAATGTTGTTCTAACTAGTGTTAATGTTGTTCTAACTAGTGTTAATGTTGTTCTAACTAGTGTTAATGTTGTTCTATCTAGTGTTAATGTTGTTCTAACTAGTTTTAATGTTGTTCTAACTAGTTTTAATGTTGTTCTATCTAGTTTTAATGTTGTTCTAACTAGTGTTAATGTCATCCTAACTAGTGTTAATATCATCCTAACTAGTGTTAATGTCGTTCTAACGAGTGTTAAAGTCATCCTGACTAGTGTTAATGTCGTTCTAACTAGTGTTAATGTTGTTCTAACTAGTGTTAATGTTGTTCTAACTAGTGTTAATGTCTACCAACTAGTGTTAATGTTGTTCTAACTAGTTTTAATGTTGTCCTAACTAGTGTTAATGTTGTTCTAACTAGTTTTAATGTTGTTCTAACTAGTGTTAATGTTGTTCTAACTAGTTTTAATGTTGTTCTATCTAGTTTTAAGGTTGTTCTAACTAGTTTTAATGTTGTTCTATCTAGTTTTAATGTTGTTCTAACTAGTTTTAATGTTGTTCTATCTAGTGTTTATGTTGTTCTAAATAGTTTCAATGTTGTTCTAACTAGTGTTAATGTTGTTCTAACTAGTTTTAATGTTTTTCTAACTAGTTTTAATGTTACTCTATCTAGTGTTAATGTTGTTCTAACTAGTTTTAATGTTGTTCTAACTAGTGTTAATGTTGTTCTATCTAGTGTTAATGTTGTTCTAACTAGTTTTAATGTTGTTCTAACTAGTTTTAATGTTGTTCTATCTAGTTTTAATGTTGTTCTAACTAGTTAGGGGCTCGGGGCAATGACACGAGCCACGAGCCACTATTGTTCTTCCGTTTTCATCTTACGGACAAAAATTAGCCGCGGTACTCCTTCTAGGGCTTTGAGAAAACCCCTGCAAATTATACATCAAAACGTGTGGTTTGTTCCCGATCGGTGTGCTATGACTTTTCTAAGAGATTCGCCAGTTTTTTGCAAAGTTATTTGCAAAAAACTGCGAAAAATGTCCCATCTGAAATGAATGGGGAGAGAGACAATGAAACCCCCAAAATGGGGTTTTTTACCACCCCTACTGCTTTGCCATACTTTCACCTACAGAGATCATTCAAACTTTAAAACGCAGGTATTTTTGTCCTGTCTTCAGGAATGTCTTTGTTATGATGATGGGGTTTACGGTTTTCGATAGGCAAGTCTTCAAATCTCCTCTGCGTTGAGTGAAAATCATGAAAAATCACCCTGCTAGAGTGGGTGATGTCATCACCCCAGAGTGTGAGAGAGCCAACACATCA